>NW_013952470.1:501362-506661 GCF_001266775.1 Austrofundulus limnaeus
TGGATCACTTGGGTTGTTACCAACATCTGGTGAAAATTTCATGTCATTAGCATCTCTAGTAATATATTTACTGAGAAAAAAGGTGACGTGTTCAATACTTATTTTACCCGCTGTATATTGCGATGACTAGTTCTGGGTAGTTACAATGTGGAAAACTAAAGAACAAACTCTAAAACAGTTATCTGCCTAACCAGCTGCCACAAAGCAAAACAGATTATAAAMCTTCCGAATTACCTCCAACAACAACCTCTTATTTTAACCTCAATAGAAATTGCATCTTGTACATTTCAACCAAAAACTGTGTTTGTCTACCACTTTACAGCCCTCATCTTCCTTCTCCTTACACCCATGTTCCTTTCAAGGCTTGCAGTTGCAAAGGCACTCGCACAAAGCCCTTTTTTCTTCCACTTCAGACAATGCACCTCCCCACCTAGCCCTCTGCCAGGCATTCCTAAGTCTATCCTAGCTATCGAAAATGTCAAGAATGAGGAGAGAGCAAAGGAGGGTGCAATGAGTGCTGCGGCAGGTAGAGTCTTGTCCCGCTGCGCACACATCCCACAGTCTCCAGGGTTTGTGTTCGTGTGGATAGGATAGGATCTGACTCAACTGTCTTAATTAAAACTCTTCACTTGAACAAGCCTCAAAGCTCATTTTCCTCTGGGTGAAGGCTTTCAAGCTAATTATCAAGGCCAGATCCATTCACCAAAAACAAGAGGAAGAGATCATGAGCAGTCTGGACTTGAGGTGTCCTCAAATATGACTTGTTGGATCATCAAAGGATAAGAATCTTCTGAACTTTGTAAGATTTACAAAGCATGAGCTTTTATGTGTTTAGATTCTGTCTAAAAGTTCTGTAATGCAGTTTTTTGTCACTGTTCCTTTAAATGCAAGGCAATATGAGAAAATCAGGTTATGCAAAGTAAACCCTCTTCAAAACATAAAGCCTGCAAAACAAAAAGGGCACATTCTCAACAGGTTTTCGGAGCCAAGAAACTCTCCTTTCCCTTGCAGGAGTCCAAGAAGAAGAAAAAGGGGGCTGAATAAAAAAGGTTAGCGGAGCAGTGTTTCGTGTCTGGACAGACAAACAGAAGAGGTTTTATGTGCATGCCAAATGCAACTTAACACTGCAAACAAGCTCCATCCACTGGAACATCCCACTACCCTGAACCGCTCATAGAAAAGTGCCGAGAAACGCCGAGCACAGGACTCCCAAACAGTGACTGAATCAGAAAACCCTCAGCGAGGTGATTCATGATCTGATTTTACCTTGTTTCCGGCGCTCCCGGCTGCTTAAATTCAAACTTTGAACAGCTGCCAACTTTGTCAAGTGCCAGTAAAAAAAAAAAAAAAAACAGCAGCAAGCTTACTGCTCACTCGCACAGCCTGCTACACACTCACAGTAACGGTCAGAGGTAAGATTTATTAGTTACGGCTGCATGATTCTTCTTATAAGCATCTGACAAATTACTCCTGAACCAAAAGAAGGATTTTAAAGAACAACAGTAGTTAATTTTTCATGCCAAAGCTGTAAAGAAAAACAACAAACATTTCCTCTTTTTTTCCCCATGTGGTCAACGGTGGTCAACTAAAGGGCCTCTTTTTGTAATTTAATGTTATTGTCTTACATTAAAGTTAAAAAAGCAGAAGCCCAGTAAAGCTCCCATGTGTGTTTGTAAAAGTGAGAGAGTTCAAATTCTGGCCTAATAAAAAGGCCCGGCTACACGGTGCAAAGGTTGAGAATCATCCCTTCGCCGTGTCTCCAAGCTGGTTATTAGTCACACCCACCTAAAGGCTTTACTGAATGTCTGAAGGAATACCATAGCAACAAAGCCTCTGGAATGACTCAGGTGTTCTTGTTTCATGAAGTTGGGGGTGGGGGGGGAGACTTTTAACACAATGACCCCGAGGCTATGTCATTGTAGCAGCCAGGGTGAAACCTCGGCTCCTGTAAGCCACTCACAATCACCGCGAGTTCTTCGGGTTGTAAGACACGCTGTGGAAATACATCACAGGCARTCGACTGGAAAAACGTTCAGCCTCCCCGGTTCCCTTACCTTCCACGCAGTGCTCCACGTCCTCCAGGTTGCGGAGAGTAATCCTCATCAGACTGGAGTTGAGCTGGAGTTCGTTCTGGTGCTCCGGCCCCACGGACTCCGGCGCAAGGTTGAGGAAAAATATGCGCGTGTCGCCCGTGGCCACTTGGTTGTCACAGATCCGGGGGTTGCCGAACCCGCCGATCATCACTTTGTTGCCTCCGTCCAGAAGGATTTCACGGTTGACGTTGGACTTCCCTTTCAAGTAGCGCCAGACCCTGACCTTTAGAAAACGATCGCACAGGAATGCACATATTAGAGTTTCGCCAGCACCAGAGACATGCAATATACCTTTAAACAGGAAGTTTCATTACAACCCATTCACTGGTTTCTGAAACATTTCGCTAACGGACAGAGTTGACCCCAAACTGTTAATTACAACATTTTAAGAAGGTGCACCTATGAGTTATCCAAGTTCTTTTTAGGTTTTAGAGATAATATGTAGGTTGCAGTCTGAAAATTCTGACTCAAAACTTTCTGCACAAACAGGTCTCATCCAGAAGCTTCAGATTCAGACTGATAAGACCACCGCTAAAGCCCCCTGTAAGGCTGCATGCATGAACCTGAGGAACTTTATGCACAGTCATGGTAGTCTTGGAAAAGATCCCGCCTTGTGTTACGTTTTAGCTGTCTTGTGTCGTTTCAGCGTATTGTTGGTTTCTGTTTACAGACCGTGAGCCGTGCGCCTCTAATCCCCCCCCACCCCACCCCACCATTCATTCAGTGGGACATAGGAAGCATGTGGGCGCAAAAGGAAAAGAGGAGTGCGGAAGCTGACCAAACACAACTTGTTTATTTTTCACAGATTATAGAGTGGCCTACCGCAAGTCTGCCCTGGTGCAAAAGTTTAGTTTCCCGATGCGAGAGGCAGGGAGGGAGGATGCAGGAAGGGGGGCTTCCTGATTTGGGAGGGTAGAGGGGTAGAGGGGTTAGGTAATGGTGTGATAATAAGACTTAATCAGAAAGAACAGATTTTGAGACGTGTTAAACGAGAATAAAATCACAATGCAATGATTTGCAAACCTAAAAAATAAAACTTTTTATTTACAACATAGAAAATATATTAACTGTTGGAACAAAGAAACTGTACCATTCTTAAAATAAGAAGGCAATTTTCAACTTTATGGGCACAACACGTCCCAAAAAGTTGCGTCTTCAACAGGCTGTAAAAGTAAAGGATACAATAAGAATTGGGTTATTTGATCACAGATCAGTAAAAATAAAGTATAAAGAGTATTTTAGAAAGGCTGACTCTTACAGAAATAAAGAAAAATGTGCAGATTCACTAGTCTTAAAGAAAAACATTGAAACAATTTCAGWATATTGTTCCTTAATGGAAAATTGGGAAGACTGTGAATATCTCATCATCTAAAGTTCATCATATCATCAAAAGAWTTCAAGAATCTGAAGAAAATAAGACAAAAAAAATCCAAACACACTGTTAAAAAAACTGCATTAAAAACAGAACTGATTGTGTTCTGGACATCACTGCACAGGCTCAGGAAGACCTCCACATATCACCGTCTGGAAATGCAGCTCACAGTATTCACAAATGTAAATTAAAGCTCTATCATGCAAAGAAGAAGACATGAAAAACTCAAAGTCAGATCAATCAAACTTTGACTTGTTTTTTTTTCATAAATGCTACGTCCACCATACTAAAACAGGACAGAGAACCAGCCTGTTCTGAGCATGTTTCAGAAGCCTGCCTCTCTGATTGTATAGGGGTGCATTAGTGCCTCTGGCATGGACCCAGCTACATCTGGGAAGGAGCCATCCAGGCAGAAAAGTGTAACATATAGTCCCATCCAGCAAAAACGATCTWGGACTGTTGAACAGCTAGTTTTTTTTAATAAGTCAAATGAGAGGGGATGTTTAACCTTTTTGAGACGTTTTGCTGCCTTTTATTCTAAAGTACCATGTTTTCTGCGCAAAAACCTGAACAATTTCTTAGTTGCGACGTTGATTTCTTATGTTCCATCGTGTTTTTGACCTCACTTCATTGATTCGGTGTCCTAGTTACTGTCCCAGCCACACCTTGCAGCGCTTCTGCTCAGCCAGCACACATTCTTCCAAACAAATGGAACTTAAATGAGCGTTGTTTTGGTGCGTGGTAACTTTGTGATGTTTTCCTCCTAACTGTGGACTTTGTCATCCCCAAGGACACCACTTGTTCACTTCCTGCCACTAGTAACATGCCTCCYGTCAAACTGCACAATGGATTAAATCTAGATCCAACATTCTGTCCCTGCGGCCACAGAGAAATGACAAGTTGCATATTTTCAATTTGTATGACTATAAAGAGAGAGGGGTGGGGGGTGGGGGGGCTCTGAGGGACCAGCTTCCTGCTGCAGTGTGTTTGGGATGATTACATAGTCGGTTAGGCCTGTCTAATTGGTCAGTGGAAATAAAAACGTAATAAACAAATAACATATTTTATGAGGGTTCTCTGTCAGTGTCCATGTAACGACTATGGTTGAATGAGTTTTAACAACAAAATTTAAAAAATTAAATTTAAAAAGTGTTAATAAGTTTTAACAGCTGCATATTCTGCTTAAATGTGAGTTATTTTAAAAAGGCAGGCAGCAGCAGGTGTGCGCTGCTGAACTTCACCTGAGAGCCCGTCCACTCACCTTGCAGGAGTACGTGTTGTGCACCGGGTCCATGTTAATGATTTCGTCCACGGTTCCGGTCAGGACCACGTTCGCTTCCTCCTCCCTGACCTCCAGGTTTTTCTCCGGGCAGCTGGCGGCGCAGAGCGGCCACAGAGCCGCGAGGAGCCCGGCGAGCAGCAGCGGCAGCGCTGTCCGGCCCGACTGGAGAGTCCGCTGGGCACGCATGATGGCCACCGCACGGGGCAGATGAAACCCAGAAAGTTAACTTTTGTTTTTAATTTTACTTATTTGTTTATACTYAAATAAATCTGCTCTCCCGGCGCGTCCACGAACAAGCTGAAAAGAGAGATAAAAAGGTAGTTGGAGCGGGTTTAAAGATGTTTGCACCGAGCCTGGACTTCCCCAGCAGCGTGTGGTTCAGCCTCCTGCAGCCCCGCTGCTCGCCTCTGCAGCCCGGGTTCAAACAGCCCTCTCTGCCGCCGCCGGCAGGGAGGAGGAGGAGGGAGGAAGGGGCTGGGATCTCTCTCTCCAGGAATGTATCTCTCTCTCTCTCTCTCTCTCTCTCTCTCTCTCTCTCTCTCTCTCTCTCTC
>NW_013952470.1:506907-514639 GCF_001266775.1 Austrofundulus limnaeus
ACACACACACACACACACACACACACACACACACACACACACACAACCCCACTCTCCTACATGGACACGCACACACTGACACACACCATATGGGAGCAGGTGAGTTCATTACAAATGGCTGACAGGTAAGTAAAGGAAGGCAAAGTTGGAAACCTACACCAGCAGATTACAGATGACTAAAAAAAATATACGTTTGCACAAATCAATAGAGAAACAATGAAAACATGGAGACATAAACCAAAATACAAGGATTTACAAAAGCAAAAGGAAAAAAGAAGGAAAACAAAGCATCCAAAAAACACAAAACATGTTTTAAGTTTGGCCTATCATTTTTCTCTGTTGTAAATTGAATTGAATCAAATTATGCTTGTGTGAGTTTTAGCAATATTATTAGAGAATTGATTTCATGCCTTGTTCAGTTAAAACAAGACTTTCATCCAACTTTTTTTTGTTTAAAGGGGCGATATCATGTAAAATCAACTTTTTTGAGATTTATATCATGTTATAATGTTATACTCTCATAAAAAAAACGTGCCCAAAGCCTTGCTTTGACTCATTATGCATATTTGAGAAATCCTGCAGCGTTTTTAGGAAGCCATGCTGAGGAGCAAAACAACAGGTGGGGACCAGAAACGCCTTTTGGGACAGGAACGCCTCTGGGACTGTCTCCGAGCCTAGCTTCCTCATCAGGAGCACACCCCCACACACCCCGCCCATGACTCCTGCAGGCTCTCGCAGAACGAGTGAAACTGAAAGTGAAACTTAAACTCTCTGCTGAGCTGCTAACTACTTCTCACTAGGGTTGGGCAATATTGGCAAAAAAATTAATCACGATTAATTGTGGTATTTAGCCGATAGCGATTAATTTGACGATTAATCCCCCGGAATCCCTGGACACCCTTATATCCTAGTCACATGACCAATTTATAGGGAGAAAATTGGCTCTTCGTAAAAAATCTGTTCCAAATTGTGTCAAAATTACAGACTTCAGACTGTATATCAAACTTTAAATTGTGTTGATAGATAAATAAATTACACAACTTTTTTCAATGTTGGTCATATTTGAATCAGASAGGAGCACCAAGCGGTTAGTCTGCCTGGTGGCATGAATCGTATTAATCGTCAAGTGCCAAAAATTAATCGATTAATATTTTTCTGACGATTAATAGCACACGATACGATAATGCCAAACCCGACTTCTCACTCAGTGAAGCTCTTTTCAGATTCTAAATACCTTTGAGGAAATATATTTTCAGATGCCAAGTAAACTGCATCATAGCGCAGCGCAAGCCCCCCCGCACTGAAATGGACGGGACAGAAGCGGAAGGTTGTTCTTCAAGAGACAGAGGCCAATTTCAAGGCATTTAGAAGAGGAAGTGATGAGAAGATAAGTTTATTTTCTATTCAAACATAAAAACAGCATTTTAGTGACAGCTGAAGGCCACACAGATACTTTCTTATGGTATAGTATTTAAATGTATGCCTGAGAAACACATAATATTGCCCCTTCAAAGACCTTGAATCTCACAATTTCAGGTCTGTTCCGTTAGCCTGGTAAAAAAAAACAGCCCCTTGTCCTTCGCTTTGCTTCCTACAGAGGRTCTCTAGATCCTCATATATTAAGTGACTTCTTGCTGGAGGCGTGGACTCTGTTGACGTTTAAAATGATTGGATTTGCTTTACCCAATTGCTAACGTTTGGTCATGATGTAAGTAGTGTGCCAGCTCGACCATGAAGGAAACTACAGTACACTAAGAAGCTAACAGGAAATTGTGTGTGCTGTAAACGACCATCCCCTACTGGGAACAGAGCAGTACCGAGCTGAACGAGATGGCTTTAAATGAGTTCTGCAGGCTTTGTGAGACAAATTTCATTTCATTTGGAAGCCTTGGACTGCTGCCATTGCTAAACTACAAGCAGACTGAAAGAGTAACCCCTGGCTGCAGACCGCGGCATGGGGCGGGGTCAGATAACAGGCGGGGTCGGATGTCTGACTCCGCCCTCAACTCTAAAATTAACCAGATGCTAAATACTAAAATTAACCACACCCAATTTTTAAGCCTCATATTAATCTTCCTACAAGCCATGACCACACCCATTGGACGTCCGACCCCGTCTGGTATCCTAATCCGCAGTCTGCAGCCAGGGATACTTGGACTGAACGGCACAGAAAATAAACGTCTTTGTTCACAACTCCTCCTCCTCTTCGCTGATTGGCCCGGTTGAAATTCCACCGGAGAAATCCTTGTCTATGGGAGAAAGCCAAGACGGAGCAGAGAAGGGAAACTAGAATTGCGCAAAAGTGCGTCGGAAGGCAAGAACCAGGCTACTGTTCCGTTGGTTTCACATACGTTCTTAGGACGATGCTTTCGGCGAGTCTCAAACACCCAGGAGGTTGCCAAAGTCCTAAAGCAGCATTTACTTCCTGAAGCAGAGGACTCTCAAGAGCTGATGGGTGGACAACACAGAAAAGAAGTCAAAATCAACTAACATTTTTCCAATGTCTGATAAAAGTTTCTTAACACATCGGCTATTACAAATCAGCCCTGACGACATAATTTAAATTCTTCCATCAATGCTTCATATTCTCCATGGTCTCCGGTTGCAGTCATGTTTGTCACCCGGCCCTTCCAGGGATTGAACATTTTGCTGTATGTTGTGTATTATTAAAGATTCCTCTTTCATCGGCCTGTAAATGCAACCATATGGACTTTTTTCTTCAAGGTCTCTTATAAGAGCAGACAGAACGTAAATTTCCTCCTCTCAACAGCTGTAATTTTAACTGCAGATCTATTCTTGGGGAAAATGACAGGTTTGGTTATGCACAGTTGCTTGCAAGGATATTTGCAGAAATTCGTTCAAGTTGGTTTCGGCTGGGTTGACCTGAGTGAACCCAACATGGGTATTGAATAGGAAAAAAAACAATGGATTTTCACTGGGTTTTGTGCAAATTTGTGCGAAGTCCTTTTATTATGGGTGAACGCTCTCTTTAGCGCGCAATCTCTCTTGTCATGTGAAGTGAGGTTTTCAAACACAAATCATTTCCCTAAATCATCCGATGACATAATGTGTAGTTAAAATGTAGAGCTGCTTCGCTGAGAGCAAAATGGCAGACTCTGTGGTCTCCAGGCATATTTTCATTGGCTTTCCCATTGGAATAAACTTTATTTTATAACAGTCATGACTACTTTAAACCAGAGCGTGTACCAAAATACATAAACATCTCAACTGCAGGCTGTTATGTGTTATAAATTATTCTTCAAGTGTGCTGGTGTTGGACTGGGATCATGGCTGCAATTTGACTTGTTTCACTAAGTCGTTTTAAAGTGAGTTCTGTTTGGGGACAGAGTTCTGTTTGAGTCGGTCCAATCTGATTGTCTTATGGACAATGCAACATAAAGAGCAGCATGAACCAGCACAGCTTCACCAAACTGTGGGAGGAGTTGAAAGCAACCTGGAAACAGATCTGGATCTGGATACACATCAGAAGACAGCAGTGGTTCGCACCGACGCCTCACAGCAAGGAGRTCCTGGGTTTGATCCCATGTACCTGCAGTCCTGTAACTTTATGAAACAAAATAAAAGCCTAAAGGCCCTGTCACAATGACGTTTTAGACAACTTATGCCAACTTATGAAAAAATTGGAGACCTCTATGTTGAAAGCTGGAGGCCTCTTTTAGGCATGTACACACTGTAATGCTAACAAACTGATCAAATGTCTAATTTTAATTAGTAATTTAGTGGGATTTTTTTTTCATAAGTTGTCTAAAACATTAAAGAGAAGGGTCCTAACATACTTTGAAGGATTGCACATCTCCTGCCTTCTGTCATAGAAGAGTTTCAGAATAAGATCATCTCTTGAGAAATGGCTGAGTTGTGGAAAATAACAATATGCCAGGGATGTTCAACTAAATTGCTCGGTGGGGGYCACGGTTGCTCAAAGCCAACAGATCAGAAGCCGGACATTAAATAATAAATTTAAAAAAAATTACAATGGATTTAAAATCCATTTTATATTAAATTAAGTAAAATATATATTTTTAAACATTTCCATTTTGGATGGGGTTGGGGGAAGGGCCGATTCGAAAGTCACCCTCAGACCAGATGAGACTGATGGACCACCGGTAAAAYAAGCCTGCCATTTTCGCAAAATATGAATGACTCTCAGCTACTACCAAGACAATTTTTTTCTAATATCTGTAAAAGTGACTGATTCGTAGGCCTTTTTGTGTTGGCTAAAAGAAATTAGCGGTGGTGACCAGCTATAACAGTTAACAACTGTAGTTGGACACTGACTGATCACTTTGTTACAAATGATCTAGTAGTTCATGAGCGCAGCATGGGGCTCAGTTGGTGGAGCTGGTGCCTCCCAGGAAGCAGGTTGCCGGTTTGAATCTGGATTGATGGATGGATGGATGGATGGTGGTTCATGAGTTATTTTGCTTTAAGAGACAAACAGGATTGACTCCGACTACAGACAAAATTCTAAATAAAAATCTTGTTCGATCTGTTGTTGGTTAGAATGTGTTAGAGCTCAGTCCCGGCTGATAGAGAACCAAGTTTTAGGTCAGTGTCTGTAGAATGGACTTAGTTCCAGTCATGTTTTGTGTTGTGTATTTTCAGGCGTGTGTCACTGGAAAAAAAAGAACGGCAACCTGAGACGCAACATTTAGAAACCAATTTGAATTCTGACGTTTCACGAGGCACGAGCTGCTCTGCTGCACCTCTGCTGGTCTTTGTGAAGCAGAGAATCACAGAGCGGCACACTGGAAACCAGACCGGCCTTCTGGCCTCCGTTTGCCTTGTGTAAGTGATACCTAACACTGTTTGCCGCATAAATAATGCAGCATCCTTTCCAGACGTATTCTGCTTCTTTGCGTTTACGTTCCCCTCTGTTTTTAAYGCCCTTCATCCTGATTGTTCCTTTTTCTCCTGTCATGTTTTCCCCAGGAGAACAAATAAACGTGCGATAGACACACTCTGACAGACATTCCTGCATTATCAAACTGCAGAAGCTCTTTTGTTGTTGTTTTTTTCTGGAGGACAGGCCCACACCTCTTTATCAGGTATCAGCATGAGAACAGCCTGGGCTGCCCGGCATCTATCTGCTTCAGATTACAAACATGGTGTTTGGTTTCCCTCTCGCTCTGCAGCCCCGTTAGACCTGGATGGACGGACGGTGAAGATGAACTCATGTTTATGTAAATGTGCAGAACAAAGGGCATACAGTGTATAAATATTAATTTAAAGTGTGTGTGGAACCAAAGCGAGGAGTTCAAAATTAGATTATGTGAAACATTGTACACAGCAAAAATGCCAGTGTTAATTTAACACCCACAGTGTTAATTTCAACATCAGCAAAGTGTATGTGTCCACACTTGTTGGTGTTAAAACAACCTTTGAGAACGTGATAAATTTTAACACCCTTTTTTTTGTTAATTTAACACCAACCAATGTTTAATATTCAACGATATTGGGTGTCAGATTAACATTTCAACAGTGTTAAAATATAATGTTAAAAGTAGTGATGTGACGTTCACGACCGATCCGAATCTTTTGAACGGTTCTTTACAACGAATGATAGGGGCCGAGTCGCGGGCAGGAACGAGCCATTTGTAGTTTTATATATTTTATTCCTCATAAAATCTTTATTTTTTTCATCCTTAAATCGCTCCCGCTTTGCTTTTTCTTAGAGAACAGGCAGAGCGGTGGAGAACAGAAGCTCACGGGAAAGGCGGAGGGAGATTTCTGCTCAACAAACACATGGTTTCCGACCACATAACGTGATGACGTCATCACGTATTAACTCGTTCAAAATCCAACGTCTCTTTTGAACAGCTCTATGAAACAAACGAGATCCTGAGATCCAGATCCCATCAAAGAGCCAGTTACCCCATCACTAGTTAAAAGTAACACCAGTGTTTGAAAACGGTGGTGTTAGAAATGTTAACACAAGGTATACACCATAAATTTAAGAATGTAAATTTAACACTCAGACTTAAAATCAAACKCTTACAAAGTAGCAGAAAAGAATAATGGAGTCACTCTTCACACACCAGGAAGTACCTCTCAGTCATGGTGTCGATTTATGGTCAATAACACAAACTTAAACTTGATCAAATTGAACAAGAAAACTAACCAGAACAACTAATTTTTACTCTCATGAACTTCTTTAATAGTCATAAACATGAAAACACATCATTTCTACAAGATTACCCAGCATTCCTTGCTGAGAAAATACTGGCCTGTATTACATGAGTTGGAAGAGGGCGGGGCTTTTCAGAATGCTTCTTTCAACACTGCATGGTGTTATATAACAACACTGTGAAGTGTTATTTAAGACAAAACAGCGGGTGGAGCTTATTTACCACTGTCCAGTGTTGAGACAACACTGACAAAATCAACACTGAATTAACACCAACACCGGGTGTCAGTGTACTCAGAAAGTGTTAAAATAACACCAGGTGGTGTTAAATCAACACCCAAAAGTTTAACACTGAAATTTTAACACTCCTGTTTTTGCTGTGTAGAACTGAACACACACACAAAGAATGTTTTGATGATTTTCATTAAAAAATGGAGCTTTTGCATTAATTTGGAGATGTGTCTAAATGTGATTAAAAACCTAATAATAATTATTTTCTTTTAGACAGTTTGTTGGGCCTATGCAGTGCAGCTGAGTTGGTAAATATCAGTATCAGGTGAAATTACTGCAAAGCTAAATTTTCTTGATGTCTGACATTTATGGTAATAGAACATCTGTGTTCATTTTTATCTCTTTATGGGTGAGTCRAGTGGGAAGTTGGGAAGTGAATTACACGTTTCTCCTCTGCAGTCTCTCCCCTGACAGTGGAGGCAGAGGAGCTGCAGCAAACAGTTGGCCGYCTGACAGAAAGCCAGATGGTCCTCTGCTCTCCCGGTGTCACGTCTAAGCAGCAGAGTGTGGTTTTACACCTGATTTTACTCCTCTGCAATTAACCACAATGTCATATAGTTCAAATTCATGTGGAGCCCTGCACATTTAAATAAAAATGTCCAAAACGTCCGCAGCTTGTTGCCTTCTGAAGCTGGTCTGTGCTTGATTATAGAGAAACCGCAGAGACGTTTTACACCTTTATTATCACTCGTCTAAAAAGCAGTTAGTGTTTTTGCTCATGTGATTTTTTTACCCGTATGAAACTTGCAGAAATGAATCTACAACTGGAAGACAGCTCAATTCAAGATGGCTGCCGGAGCCAACCGGCATTACAAAACACATAAATGGTGAGAACGCAACAAATTTTACAGATACTGAGCTAAAAGTTGGTGTGATTGTAGCTGATCATCACCCCCAACACATAATTTAAGGGGAGAATTTTGTGCAACAAACTTTAGCAACAGCTGTTAGGGTCAACCCTGTTTATCTGTTAGCAAAATATCCTATAGCTCAGTGGTTCCCAAATCTTTTATCTTATGACCCAAAAATTATCCATGGCAAAAACTTGTGACCCCAAATATTACTGGTCTGAGTTCACGAACTTTGTTAATAACCCTAAAAACACAGGATATTTGACAACCTAAACAGCTTGTACACAAATATAAATACTTATTTATACTTTTTTGTGTGTTTTTGTAATAGTTATAGGGAAAATATTACATCAGTGATTATTTTATTACCCTTTAAATTAATTTCTGGAGATTATCCAAGGTGCTTCATGACCCATAATTGGGTCCCAAGCCCAACTTTGGGAAC
>NW_013952470.1:517134-519231 GCF_001266775.1 Austrofundulus limnaeus
CCGCGGGCGGCAAGGACTGACGCGAGGGGGGTACCTGATGCGTCAAAATTGGACGCAAAGGGACCTTTGAAAAACGTCAATATGTGACGAGTCGGGAGTGAGAATGTGTTGAATAATGTCACCTTAAAATAACCGCCCAAGTCCTTTGTTGGCAAAACTGAGTTACGGGATTATTTTAGGAAGGTGTTGCTATAGCAGACTGCTTTAACTGATGATCAAAAAGCTGCTGCTTAGTTAACTCACAGGAACACTTCAAGCTGGAGGTTGCATTGGCAAATATGTTTATTCAAACTACAAATAAAAACAAATACTAGAACTAATAAAAACTAAACTAAAACTAAGCATTAAAAAGCAATAATAACTAATAAAAACTAGCAAATCCACGCTTAAAACGAATTAAAAGTGACTGAATTAAAAGAAAAAAGTCACAATTTATGAAACTAAACTATAACGAAAAATCCAAAACTATTATAACCTTGGCGTGTAGCGCTATGTGGCCCTTTGGTGTGGCCCCTTCCATCATTTATGTTGGCCGTCCCTGGACTATAAGTTTAATGAGTTTTACAGCTATGGACCTATAATTGGTGTGGTAGTCACTGAGAGTCACAACATATCTAAAGTTCTAATAAATCACATAAGATATCTCAAGAGATTGTGCATCAATTTTTTTTAGTTTGACCAAAACAGCTACAACTCATTGGTATTTCTTTTTTTTTAATCATATGATGATCTTAATCAAAAACTTTGGCATTTTAAAATCTTGGGCAACATAAATTCCTTTAAACAATGCAAGGCCTTTAATAATAATCTCTTATCTGGGAGAACTGCCACAGATAAGGYAGAAAGTGGACGAGATAATAGAGTGTCTATGAGCAACACCGTGGAGACCGAGTCAGCTAATTATAGATAGGGATCCAGATAAAGATCTACTGTTTCCTCTTGTCAAACATGGTGACTGTACTGCCTCCAGTAATGGATCACGTTTGGAATGGTTTCACGAGAATATACAGTCCTCAAATGTTCTGTTGTTGGTCTGTTAGACAATTTGCAGTAATGGCAGGAATCTATTAGATGAAAAAAAACATCCAAATTGGAGTTACTAAAAGCTAGTCTCAAAGGCAACGCGTGCTTGGACTGATCATTATATTTGAAAACAGCTGCGACTCGTTTGCTGACCATATTGGCAGGCAGTGAGTGATACCAGGCCTGACTCCATCAGTTTGTTACAACCCCCCAACATGCGTCTGCTGCTGCTCATTTATGCAGAGTGGTCACAATTTATAGATGGCCATTTTGTCTAATGGAGGCCATTCATTCATTCAGTGTAGTGTTTGGCAGCCGCTGACCAGGGTCCATTAGGAAATGAGTCCATGAATGCTCGAAAATCGTGACTTTGGAGATGGATGACTGAGTCGACACTGTTGGACTTATATACTCTACATCTGTGATAAAGCTATGTTGACATGAAATTCACCACTTCAATCCAATATTAAGTTTTTTTTTTAATTTTACAAATCTAAATCGATCGCATGATGATGAGTTTAGATGAAAAAGCTGCTCGTAAAAAACTAAGATGTTATTAAAGACACTGATGCTATTTAAAGACTGATGACTCAGGATTCACTGACACACTCTGATTCATTACTCGCTCAAAAAGTCTCATTTCCATAAACTGGGTTTAAAAGACTTTCTGCTGTGTAAATCATGGATTAGCAGGAGTTTGTTTGGTAAATATGTCTAACTACAGTAAAAAATAGATCAATGCGTTCACGCTGTGTGTGGTGGGGTGGGGGGGTTGACTTTGGTGACATTTGGGGGCCATTTTAAGACAAAAATCCTACATTTGGGGACAACTGGTGCATTTGGGGACAAAMGTYGAGTCCCCATTTGGTTTAAATGCCATTGGTGGGTTGGGGGTTGGGTTTAGGACCAAGATGTGAAAGAGTTTAGGTTAGTTTTAGGTACCTGTGAGGTTAGAGTTTGTGGTCAGGGTTAGGCAAATGTAATGGAAGTCAATGGAATGTCCCCAATTTGACAGCTGTGCAAACTTGTGTGTGTGTGTGTGTGTGTGTGTGTGTGTGTGTGTGTGTGTGTGTG
>NW_013952470.1:520056-522613 GCF_001266775.1 Austrofundulus limnaeus
ATACAATTTATTGGAACTAAGCTGGAAAAATAAATATGAAGGTCAATTAAATTATAAAACTTGAGATAAAGTTCTTTTTTAAATTTATTTTGTGCATTTTGAACGTATTTATTTATTTAGTGGTTCATTTATATGTTTCTGCTTTTAATCCTAATTATGTCAGTGTCAGTCCTCCATACTGCAGAACTTGGAAGAGGTAATTCAGTGACTGAATCAGGTTTGTTGGAGYAGGKAAACATGTAAAACATGCAGGACTGCGGCCCTCGAGGACCAGGATTGCCCACCCCTGGTTTAGAGGTATGGTGTGAATTAAGTTTTGGTTCAGGTTAGGGTCAGGGAAAATGGGTTAGGCATGAATACACTTACAAAAAGATTATTAGTATACAGTGGTGGGCAGCACTAATCTAAAAATTAGTTCCACTAGCCCTAAAACCCTAACTCAAATATTTAGGTCCCCTAATTCTAAAGCACTAACACACTGAAACTTTTTAGCAAAAGCTAATTCTAAAGCACTAAAATAACCCAGTCAACCCATGAAACATTCTTCAACAGACAACATGAGTCACATGTTGCCATGTTGCTCTCTCAAGACTTATCATTGATATTCCACAGCTGTATTTGGGTTCATACATCAGTGACACACATGTGAACAAAATGTGTGACAGCTTCCATCCTCAGCTGGAAACATTAACTTTGATCAATAACRTTTATAGACCTCAGTTAGTGCTTCTAAATTTAGCCTACAAATTTGAATCCCCTGAATTTAGCAAGTGCTAATCCACTAATAATAATTTTTAAAATGAGCAAAAGCCCTAAAGCACTAATCAGGAAATGAGTTCCCCTATTAGTGCTTTAGTGCTTTAGGGGAACTGTGCCCACCACTGTTGGTATATTTATAGAAATAAGTTAAGATGTGTTATTGAACTGATTAAACAGTTTTTTTTTTTACGTTTATAAGTGTAAATGGGCAAATGACATTCCACACAAACCCAAATTGCGAAGCTATATTGTAATAAAGGACGTTTATGGGCCTGAGCTTTATGCTACATGGAATTTATCTTAACAACAAAGGTCTGTCTGTGCACAATTTAGATCTGACACTTTGCTTTTGGCACTGAATGTTTCATTCAGTTCCAGAGGAGGATTGTATATGTTCTATGTGATTTGGGTGAAACTGATACTTTCTATTTTATTGATTTTTTWAATGATTTTGAGAATTAAATACTCGGTAAAGTTTGTGATGTCGATTCTGATTTTTTTTGTATTGATTTCAGTATTTTGTATTTCAATTAGTGCAATTTCTGTTAAAAGCCTGGCACCTCAGGAACAGGACGCTTGTGTGGATGTGTTTTATTGTGTATTGTAAGCCAGTGTGGGCTGGGTAACTGTTTTGCTGCATGACGCAAATAGAAAATWWAATTTACYTTACTCACTTTACTTACAAAAATGAATAGAAGTCTGTAMAAGGATGCGTGTGCGTGAATGTGTGTGTGTSTGCAACTGTCCTTCCTGAAGTCCTGCAGCCCAGCACAGTTCCAGAAGACAAACTAAGCACTCCGGTAAGAAAGTGCAGCATCATCACGGATTTCTCCTCTGCAGACCGTTTGATCTACAACGCTTGTCAGGTTGCATTAGCTAAATGCCCACTCTATTGTCTCCGAGCCACGTTGCACTTTTTCATCCAACCAGCCCTGCTAATTCAATTCAGCCTGACAGCTTCATCATTTAAGTCCACTGCCACGGCTGGGTTTGAAACTACCTGCACTCATAAAGACGATTACTAAAATAGCCGATCAGGTAATTAAAAAAATGCAGACACTTACAGATCATTGAGTCTGTAGAAGTGATTTCTGAAATGATCTCTATCATAGATCAGTAGATCTGCTGTAGCTCAGCTGTTACAGTGGTAATCTTTAACTAAAAGATTTTGAATGATTAGAAATCCCTCTKCATGTCAAATGGTCCTTRACCAAGATCCAGATCTTTAAACAACTGCAGGGCTACAGGGAAAATGACCCTACCTGCACAGTTAAAAGGCATCATCATCATCATCCGTGTGTGTCTGTTAGCAAAAAAATCTCTTGAATCACTGGATAAATTGCATTGACACTTGGAGAAAGTCATGACAGCAGTTGATTATTTAATTGATTTAAAATGGGTGCCAAAATTAATCAGTGTTGTATAAAGCAGTGGTTCCCAAACTTTTTATCTTCTGACCCACAAAATATCCATGGCAAAAACTTGTGACCCCAAATATTACTGRTCTGAGGACACGAACTTCGTTAATGACCCTAAAAACACAGGCTTTTTGACAATCTAAACAGCTTGTACACAAATAAAAATACTTGTTTGTACTTTTTTGGGTGTTTTTGTAATATTTATAGGGAAAATGTTACACCAGCAATTATTTTATTACCCTTTAAATTGATTTCTGGAGATTATCCAAGGTGCTTCATGACCCTTAATTGGGTCCCAAGACCAACTTTGGGAACCAAAGTGCAGTGGTTCCCAAACTTTTCAGCTTTTGACCCACAAAATAACAGTAGCAGAGACCTGT
>NW_013952470.1:523473-527813 GCF_001266775.1 Austrofundulus limnaeus
AAGTACAGATACACAAAAATTCTACTTAAGTACAGTAAAGAAGTATTTGTACTCAGTTACTTTACAACTCTGCAACTAATGGATCTTGAAAAGCATAACTAGTGAGTCACAGTTAGATCAGGGGTTCTCCAACCTTTTGGATCTGGGGACCCCTTACAAGGGTGAATAATTTCTCAGGGAAACCCTCCTGATAAACYTCATGCTGTTCTTTTTTTATTACTTTCATTTTAACCCCTAAATGCCATAAGAATATTACGTTTTGTTTGGTTTAGTATGTTTGTTTTACTAGTGGATTGTTCCCCATATGCATAAAAAAAAACCTAATGAACAATTTATTGTRATTTTTTGAGGACACCCAAGTTATAGCTTGCAGATCCCATTTTGAGAGCCTCTGATTTAGATTAAAGTAATAAACCTCCAAGTGATGACGTTATCACTTTATTTTGAGGTGTTTGTGACCAAACGTTGCTTAATTATTGTGTTACAGTGAAGAAGGGCCTGCGGCTCAGGCAGGTGCGCAGACCCATTCGGACCTGGATGTAGTCCTGGTCTGCAGCCAGGTTAGGGATAAAAGCTGTCTCCTGCATCTAGAACCAGATGTTACCTCGTGAATCCTTGCTCAGGAATCCGTGACTCATCCTAAATCCCTCCTTCTGCTCATCAAAAAAAAAAAAAAAATCCCTGAAGAATCTGCAGAGGGTTGAAAACTCGAAGAAGAGAGAAAACGTAGAGTCGCAGGAGGATAAATCATGAAGTGCATGACAGAGGGGGCAGGATGTGTAAAAGCAGGAATTAGCAGACGGACAGATATAGATGAGTGAAGTGGGCGGGGAAGCTAAGCGCTGATGTGAGTTCACCTTCTCTGCGCCTTTGGGTCGGACTGAATGACGAGCTCCGTCAGAGGGGAAAAATGTTCAAAGCAGAGCTGAGTGAGAAGGCCCAGCAGAACACAAACAGGAGCGATGCCAGAGGAATCAAAACCTCAGATAAACGYGTTCCCAGCATCCTGCCTGTCACTTCTCAGAGGAGGCTGCTTGTCGGGACAAGAGCCTTTATGTGTGTGCATTCATGGTGCATGTGGGCTTCACCTCCCTGAAGCACCCCCTCCCTGCACTTCTCTTTTTTCTCACACAGACACACACTCTTCAGTGAAAGCACAAGCGGGGGGAAAAAAAGGTACAGTAAGTGTTGCTGACTGAACATCTCATCAGCAAAATATGTTCGCTTTGGCTGAGCTTGGGAGAAAAAGAAAGGCCCTTGGGTCCAAAAGCAAGAACCTGCTCCCCTTCTAGATTTGTTTTATTTCTTGGCACCCACCTCACTGCCTCATCGTCCCATTTTCTTCAAGTAACTCACTATATTTTTTTCCACATGCACATTATCTCAAATATAAGGTCCACAGGCCTCAAATATTGTACTTTAGGTCTTATAATATGCTATGGAATATAAATATAATTCAGAAACGTGTTTGTAAAGTGGAATTATTGAGCTGATTAGGAATTTCTTTGATTAATGAAAGTTTGCAGATAAGATGAAGAAAAAGGGGTTTTACGTTTGTGTTGATGTTCCTTTCCTCTACTGATGCTGGGAGTGCAGGAGTGTATCATTTTTAATAGAAAATCTATCTTTACTTGAGAAACAGCTTCAGGAAAAATGGATGTTGGAAGGTTAGAACTTCAGGTTGGTCCAGTGGATTTACCTGAACAATGTCTCCCTCTTGTGGCTRAAAACTAATCCTACCACTGGATGTGGAAAATAAAATAAAATTACTAAAATAAACCTAATTATGAATTTTAAAGGAGACTTTCAGAGAGGCTAATGGAAAAAAACTAATTTATGTTTTCAAATATTTTTTCCTAATTTAAAAATGTAAAGACTTTTATGTATTTTTTAATTGCAAAATGTCTTATTTTATATTATTTTTCTGTTTTTCCCCCCTCTCTTATTTCTATTGTTGTTTTGGATGTTTTGGATGGATGTTGTTTTGTTTTCACTGTTTGATGGGACTACATTTGCAAATTAGCCTTAGGCTAAATCTGGTGCAATGCATCAAACCATGTTTTAATTGTACACTGTCCCGAACAAATAAAAGCATTCATTCCAAATTTTGTGCAGATGGTCACTCATTCTGTTTCTGATGGAGGTTTCTTCCTTTTAAAAGCTAGTTGTTCCTTTCCACTATCAACACTGTGTATGTACAAATTTACTATTATTCACAGATTACTATTATCATCATACACACATTCACCTCCTCAGAAACCATCCTTCTTRAAGTGAATGGAATAAATTTGAATGAGTAAGTAAGAAAAATAAATAAACAGTGCAAGCAACAAAAAAGACAGAAAATTATGGAAGCCCATTTCCGCCACCCTGATAAAAAAAATAAAACTTGTATCTCATAATTATGACTTAGCTATCTCATAATTATGACTTAACTATCTCATAATTATGACTTAGCTATCTCATAATTATGACTTAGCTATCTCATTATTATGAGATACTATCTCATAATTATGACTTAGCTATCTCATTATTGTGAGATACTATCTCATAATTATGACTTAGCTATCTCATAATTATGAGATACTATCTCATAATTATGAGATACTATCTCATAATTATGACTTAGCTATCTCATTATTATGAGATACTATCTCATAATTATGACTTAGCTATCTCATTATTGTGAGATACTATCTCATAATTATGACTTGGCTATCTCATAATTATGACTTGGCTATCTCATAATTATGAGATAGTATCTCATAATTATGACTTAATGAGATAGAAGTTTGTAGGAAGGAAGAGAAAGGGAAGAAGAAACACGAAGGAGGAAAGAATAATAACAAGGTTCAGGTTCGGTCATACAGGGCTTAATTATCCACTTTTTAAAATACAGAAGCATATAAATGGAAAGTGCGATTATTGTGAGAAGTTGGAAACAATAGAGCATGTTTTTTTTTAGAGTGTAATAAATATGAAGATGAGAGAAGATACATGTTGAGAGAATGTGAAGGTATTAAAGAAAGGTTTAATTTATCAGATTTTTGAGGAGGGATTTGGGGRGTAGACATATTCAAATAATTATTCGGTTTCTTAAAAAAACAAAGGTATTTCTTAGAATCTGAGTAGAGTAAGATGGGGGTGAATGTGCAAAGAATAATCAAGAGAGATTTATAAGCTATATAAAAGTAAAGTTATATAAGTGAGTGTAAGAGTGTGTGTTTAGTCAGAAATATTATAGGGATTAGGTATGAAGTATGTCCTGTAGATCATCACGAACCATACTCCATACCAGTAAGTGGCGGTAATGCTACTGAAAGTTTGTTGCCAACCGCCAATAAAAATCAAGAAGAAGAAGAAGAAAAAAAAGAAGAAGAAGAAGAAGAAGAAGAAGAAGAAGAAGAAGAAGAAGAAGAAGAAGAAGAAGAAGAAGAAGAAGAAGAAGAAGAATACCACAGCTAGCTGCCTTTTGCTTTCCAAGCCAGGCTGTCGTGCAATGACAGAAGTTCAGCACAATACCAGTTAGGATTCTGGCCTCTTAATATAAAACACGTAAGTATASAGTGTTGTTTCTTTGTTAACTGTATGCATAAGCTACAATAACCTTAGCATTAGCTAACATTAGCTAAACACAGGCATGGTTCACGTTTTTAACAGCAGTACCCGAACGGGTCAGAATTACTAGTAATGCAAAGACTTATTATAGCGTTTTTTTTTTTTGCTTAGTGTAACTTGTTTTGTTTGGCGTGTATTTATCTGTGGTTTATCTTATTCATCAACCAGATACGTTAGCCGGCAGCTAGCTTAGTTGTAAACATCATTGACATCCAGTGGCTGTCACGCAACTTTTTCCCCGTTTTAAGCTGCTTTTCAGTCAACCACAGTTGTTTTTAAATGTTACCCATCAGGCCATGGTGATCATGTCGGGCACAGCGACTGTGCTGCAGCAGTTTGTCAGCGGGCTAAAGAGTCGGAATGAAGACACCAGAGCAAAATCTGCCAAAGACCTCCAGCATTATGTGACCACAGAACTCAGAGAGGTGAGAGAGAAYAATAACACCCAATGCCAACCGATCACAGTGTATATTTCTTGACATATCTCACGTTTTAATGTTGGGTGTTGTTTGCAAGAATAGGGACCGATCTGACATTCAGTCGTCACAACTAGGGCTGCAACGATTAATCGATGACTTATCGATTATTAAAATAATCGATGACTAATTTAATAATGGATTAATCGGATTTTTTTTGTTCTTTACTTTGTTTTTATCTCCAAACTGCTTTGACACCTTCCACTGCCACGTCTGCCTTTCTGTCCTTGACACACATGCACAGTA
>NW_013952470.1:528166-551225 GCF_001266775.1 Austrofundulus limnaeus
TGGCAAAATAAATTGTTAAAAAATGTATTATGTGCTTCTGTTTTTTAATTCAGGAGATTATAAAAAATCCTTCATTTTAAGCGAAGACCCTCTTGATTCAAGAGAAACTCAGTTTTTTTTAAAAATGTCTGCTTATTAATAAATTGTTATCAATCTGTAAGATAAATCAACTTCAGATTAAYTCATTATCAATAACTTGCATCCTTAAGGAGTTAACTTAATTTATATCTACTCATATTCTTGTAATTAAGCGTTTTAATGATTTGGCTGATTAATCGAAAAAATAATCAACTGATTAATTGATGATTAAAATAATCGTTAGTTGCAGCCCTAGTCACAACAGTTTAGTGCTAAATCTTACACAGGGTCAGTAGTGGCATGTAGTTTATTAAATATTTATTTTTTCTGATGTACGACTCTGTTTCTGTTTCTGGGTCACAGCTAAGCCAAGATGAAGCCACTACATTCTACGATGAGTTAAACCACCACATATTTGAGCTGGTATCCAGCTCTGATGTCAACGAGAAGAAAGGCGGCATTCTTGCTATAGGTGAGCGTCAACCGTGAGCTATGTGTTTATTGCATGGCGGCGTTTGTTCCGAGATATACGGTTATTGCTGCTTCATTCCAGTGAGTCTGATTGGAGTCGAGGGAGGAAATGCCACCAGGATCAGCCGATTCGCCAACTACCTCCGAAACCTGCTCCCTTCCAGTGACCCCGTGGTGATGGAGATGGCGTCTAAAGCCATGGGTCACTTGTCCATGGCTGGAGACACTTTCACTGCTGAGTATGTGGAGTTTGAAGTGAAGAGGGCTCTGGAGTGGCTGGGAGCAGACAGGAATGAAGGCAGACGCCATGCAGCAGTAAGTTATTAGCACCCAACACCGACTGATGTTTGTTGTTCTAATACTGCCGCTCCTACACTTTGCTTTAGATATGAGGGCAGATTATAATCTCTCTGTAACGACCATAAAGATTGTATGTTTTGCCTTCTAATGTATTAGTGTGAACCTTAAAGTGTCTGTGACGTCATACTTTTGTAATACATACGAATGCATTTTTGAAAAGATGTCATTGGCAAAATATTACAAAAGAAATTTCATGTCGCTTAGATGAACAGTTGTTGAGATATTTGCCTGTGAAGTAACAGGAAGTGATGTCAAAGGGAAATGTCTGCATTTGAACAGAGTGATGCTGCAACAGCCGACGACACAAACTGTAGAGAAGAATCTGATGTTTCTTTACATTATTTTGAGTCACTATCAGAGAGATGAAGAAGAGTCAGAGTTCAAATAATATTTTTTCAATAAACAAAGACCAGAGAGTTTTCTTTGTTAAAGACTTCCGCTTTGATGTCACTTCCTGTTTCACTTTGGCTGAGCCAAGTTCAAAAGAAAATATGCCAGTTAAGGGTGAAAAGGGTAAAATCCTGTGTGTTGTTCCAACTTTCTTAAATATAAAGATGCTTTCTTTGATTTTTTTTGTATTTGAAGAACGTGCATGTCACAGGCCCTTTAAGGCAATGATCAGTAGCTGTGTTTCCATTGCAAATGTGCGCAAAACTTTGTCGATATGCTGTTAAAAACACAGTTTCGCAACTGCGGTGTTTCCATTAAGATATGCAACTAAAGTCACGTGTGAATACCATTGTTCTTGCGATAATTCATTACAAACATGGCAGCAATGGATGTAAACACATAGCATGTTGCTACCGCGACACTAGCGCTCATCATCAGAGGAGATGTCGGCGTCTTTTATCGAGGCTTTCGAGCGACAAGTCCCTACTTGGGAGCGGCTACGTATGCTGTGTTTTTGGGAAATTGTAGTCAATGAGTTTACTACTTTCTTTTACTACTTCAGTGACTTTACTACTACTTCTACTTCCTGTTATATTCGTTGTCATCTTTTTCGCCAGTAGAAACAGCCAGTTGTTGATCATATGACTCCCTTGATGCGAAAAAAGTGTTTCCATTGCAGTTTTGCGAAAAACCCCAATTTCGATACGGCCGAAAAACCACCTCATCCTGGCGCAAAAACATTTTGTCGAAAAACATAATTTTTTTTCGAAATTGACGTGTTTCCATTGAGCAAATTTATTTTCGAAATTCTAATTTGTGCATTTTCATGGTGAATGGAAACGCAGCTACAGTTGATGACGGTTTCTGTCTCCTCCAGGTGTTGGTGTTGAGGGAGCTGGCTGTCAGCGCGCCCACCTTCTTTTTCCAACAAGTGCAGCCATTCTTTGACAACATCTTTTACGCGGTGTGGGACCAGAAGCAGGCCATCCGCGAGGGGGCGGTGTCTGCTCTGCGAGCTTGCCTCATCCTCACCACGCAGAGGGAGACCAAAGAAATGCAGAAACCACAGTGGTACAAAGTAAGCTGTGTATAGTGGTATTAATTTATATTTTCAGGTCTTCCAAGGTGCCAATTATGGAACTCTCTTTGCATTGTTGCCCAAATCAAATTCTGGAAGTGGTCATTCAACTAGATCTGTTACAAAAGGACAACTGATATTACCAACTTTWAAAAACTGTTACGGCCAGAGGTCTTTCTTCTATRTTTATACTAAAGCATGGAATGACATTCCTCAAAACATAAAGTCCATTTCAAAACTACAGCCCTTTAAGAAGAATCTTGTCTGCCATCTGCTGGACACTTTTTGTTGTGCTCATATTTAGACGTCCTATTTTGCAAATGCTGCCTTCCTGAATTTTGGTATGCTTGTTTGTCTTTGTGTCTATGGTGTATAATGATGTGATTGTGATGCTGTAATTCTGAGTGTTTTATGTGCTGCAGAACAGGAACCTGCTGTAAAACAGCAATTATGCTGAGTCAGGCTTGATTTTTAGTAATCTTTTCCTGTTGAATCAATAAATCAAAGTAAGCTGAGACGTCTACAAGAAGACAGCGTTTTATTCATCTGTTTATCTCCTTTACATATTTGTTATAAAAACACTTGGAAGACCAGTTGTTTTGTGTTTGGAGATGTCTCTTTTTAAGTGTTTGCGTTGTGACACAGCAAACCTTTGAGGAGGCAGAGAAAGGCTTCGATGAGACGTTGGCCAAAGAGAAAGGGATGAATCGTGAYGACAGGGTCCACGGAGCGCTCCTCATCCTTAACGAGCTGGTTCGAATCAGCAGCATGGAGGGAGAGGTGAGTTCTGAAACGAGGCTGAACGTTTCTTCACAACAAGCAGCCAACTAAACGTTCTGCTCGCTTGCTTTKTGTGTCTCCAGCGTATGCGCGAGGAGATGGAGGAGATCACGCAGCAGCAGCTGGTCCATGATAAATACTGCAAGGAGATGATGGGCTTTGGAACCAAGCCGCGCCACATTACGCCGTTCACCAGCTTCCAGTCGGTGCAGCCCCAGCAGTCAAAYGCCCTCCTGGGGTTGTTGGGCTACAGCACGTCTCAAGGCTTCCTCAGCTTCGGCGCCACGCCGGTACCGGCCAAAACTTCCCTGGTGGAGAGTCGATACTGCCGCGAGCTGATGGAGGAAAGGTTTGACCAGGTGGGGCTTTGATTTTCCAGAATGCAAAAAGTTTGGGAAACTGAACGTGTTTGTCCTCTGCTGCTGCCCGCTGTGAACATTCTCAGTGTTGCCGACTCCTCAGTAAGAWAAGTARCTATTRGCTGTCCTAAARTCCACTAGATTATGTCATCACATACTTTTCTTATTTGGACATTTGCCAATAATTGTGATCTAAGCTACGGGAGAAGTTTATATTCATGTTAAAAAGAAAAAAATGAAGAAAAACACTAAATATGTTTAGAACTGCAATCAAACKTAAGGAAATAAAAATAATTTCATGACTTTCTTGCTTAGATCCACATTATATACATACATTTTGTGAGAATCTTAAACTTATTCTGCAGACCGTTAGATGTGACGAGGCAGGCACACACCGAGGATAAGGTGAAGAAGTGACCGATTTGTGAGTCAAATGCAGCCGGGTCCAGGGATTTATTTTAGAGAGACGGAGTCGGAGAAAAAAAAACATGACAGTAAAAATTACATCCCGCTTTGTAACCCAGGGCAGGAGCAGCGGCAGCGTTGCGCATGCGTGATCCATTTGCAGCGGTCTCTCAGCTGACTGCAGCCAAGTGGGGGTTCTGCGTGAGGCTTCAGTGAGTCGAACCGCTATAGAAAGGGGCTCACCRCATCACTCGCTGCTCGCTGAGGAAAATGCTCAGGAAGCGTAGTCGCCAAAGCCTCCAAAAGTCACCAAGAACACTRGGAAAAGTCGCTAGATTTGCTGCTTTTTGGGGGAAAAAACAAGTCATTAGAGGGGTCTGAAAACTCACTAAATCTTGCRTCAAMGTCGCTAAGTTGGCAACACTGAACATTCTGATATTAAGAATATTTTTCTGATTAAAACATGTCTTAAACAAAACAGATATTGGACTGAAAACGAACAATGTTTTAAACTAAAATTACGTTCATTTCTACTGCTTCATGAAGTTGGTGTCAGTTTTTGTGGTATTTTTATTAACTGATTAATTAGATTACTTCACGTTAAGATATTTAATTTATGAGCTGTCTGTTAGAATTGTGTTTCTGTATGTTAGTCAGCTTTTTTCTTTTTTTTTTTTTAAATTGACATTGTAAAGAGTTTATTCTATACGTAGCCCTGGCTCATTCCAACATAGCAACACGAAGCTGATGCTTCTTTATTTCCAATATTAAATATGTCCTGTTGTATTTTTGTCAAACCAGGTGTGTAGGTGGGTCCTGAAGTACAAAACTAGTAAAAACCCTTTGATCCAGATGACCATCCTCAACCTGCTTCCTCGCTTAGCTGCGTTCCAGCCGCACACATTTACAGGTCGGACTGTCACGACTTTAAAGGACTTCCATTGATTTTTATTCTAACGATGCTTTTTTGTTGATGTTAACATCCCATAAGTAAGTGAGATAAATAATGAATTTTTTTTTTACTGGCTCTTTTCTGAGCAGACCAGTACCTGTCAGACACTATGGGATATCTGCTGGGCTGTCTGAAGAAGGAGAAGGAGAGGACAGCAGCTTTCCAGGCTTTGGGGCTGCTGGTAGTGGCCGTCAGGACAGAAATCCAACCGTATCTCCTGAAAATCCTCGAGATCATCAAGGCTGCCCTGCCGCCGAAGGACTTCGCTCACAAGTCAGTAACTTCAAACTGTTTGCTACAGTTTTTAGATTACATCACATTCGTATTAAAGGGATCCACGAGTAGCTGTAACATTAGACTTTATTTGATAAACATATATTTTAACTGTAAAATAAAGACTGTAAAAATACTGTAGGCTGTTTAGTATTTATAATTTTTAAATTAAAAGTTAAAAAATATATTACATGGATGGGGCCGTTTTATTTACACGCAAAACATTCTGGGTAAATGATGACGTGAGTTGGTCATCGGTGTGAGGCTGCTAGCGAGCTATATTCACCCTGAAGGTTAATCTCGGACAATATCTGATGATCGACTCTTTTAAATGAAACCAGAGAGCRTTGACAGGGAGGAGAAGGTAGAAATGACTCAGCCTGGAACTGAAAATATGGATGGAGGACCTCAGTTTAGCTTGTTTGTCGCACTAGCGCTGAGCTAATACATATAAGGCAGTATAGCTTCGGGGCTAACGTTAATGCTAACAGGCTAAGCTGAGGTTCTTCCATGAAGCAGCTCTGTTGTCCTCCATCCATATTTTCAGTTCCAGGCTGAGTCATTTCTACCTTCTCCTCTCTGTCAACRCTCTCTGGTTTCATTTAAAAGAGTCGATCATCAGATATTGTCCAAGATTAACCTTCAGGGTGGATATAGCTCGCTCACACCGAGGACCTATCCACGTCATCATTTACCCAGAATGCTTTGTGTGTAAATAAAATGGCTCTGTCCGTGTTAATATATATTTTTAAAAATTTACAAAACTAAACAGCCTACAGTTTTTTAAAGTCTTTATTTTACAGTTAAATTATATGTTTATCAAATAAAGTCTAATGTTACAACTATTCATGGATCCCTTTAAGTTACAAGCTGAGGTTTAGTTTCTCTCTTCACCAGACTTACAGTTGCTTCTTTTGGATGTGTTTAGGAGACAGAAGACCATACAGGTGGACGCCACAGTGTTCACTTGTATTAGCATGCTTTCTAGAGCCATGGGTCCMAGCCTTCAGCCAGACATCAAGGAGCTTCTGGAGCCTATGCTGGCTGTAGGCCTTAGGTAGGACTGGCAGGCAACATTGTGACATTTTAAAGGACTACACACTTTTTGATTTGATGCTAWTGTTCAGATTAATGGTTATAATCTCACAAGTGTTTCTTTCTTTCCGCCTTTATGTTTTTGAAACCTAGCCCTGCACTAACAGCAGTTCTCTACGACCTGAGCCGTCAGATCCCCCAGTTGAAGAAGGACATCCAGGACGGTTTGCTGAAGATGCTCTCCTTGGTGTTAATGCACAAGCCCCTGCGACACCCAGGAATGCCCAAAGGCCTGGCTCACCAGCTCGCCTCTCCGAGCCTCACAAACATTCCAGAGGCCAGCGATGTTGGCAGCATCACCCTGGCTCTGCGCACTCTAGGAAGCTTTGAATTCGAAGGTAAGAACTTTATTTTCTCATATATATATAAAGGTGTGTATTCTCCCTACACCTCTTATTCACCTAATCTTTGGTTGTGATACCGAAATGTTTTTACTTCACAAACTTTGGATAATTGACAAAAGCCCTTTTCTTATAAATAGCTTTATTGGTTTAAAAAAACTAGCTTTTTGGATAAGTCTACTGTATCTCAACGGATGTTAAATAAAGCAGATAAAATATATATATTTTTTCATTTAAGCATTCAAATCTAAGCAAAGCTTATTCTTCTTGCGTCTCATTTAAACAAGTCAAACTTGTTCATTATAATAGTCATGCATTTTATTTGTATACACCTTTCAGAACACTCAGACACTCTTCTAAGTCTCAGACTTGGTTCTTAGTTCTTTATGAGGTTATATTTAACTATTTTTAAAACTTCATATAATTTTAATCACATCTGAACTAAAAACAGCAAATTATTTGACTTAACATTTTGCAGGTAAACTCTCTTATCTATATTTTTATATTCAGGACCCCCAGGAGTCCACACGCTATAAATTGGGGTCCTCAAAAAATTGAAATAAACTGTTAATTTTGTTTTTCATTTAAAAAAACTTCATAAATGCATAAGAGAAACAATGCACCAGTAAAATAAGCTTACTCAACCAAATAAACAATAATTATTTTCATGGCATTTAGGCATTAAAATGGCAGTAAATCAGTTTTAAATCAGCATGAAGTTTATAAGGGGGTCCCTGGAATATTTTCACCTCTATAAGGGGTCAAAAAATGTGAGAAACCCTGTTTTTAAATAATCAAAAAATTTAATTTGAATATAGTATTGTTCACAAAAATTGGATACAAATTCAGCATGAATTGAGGTGATAATAACTAAAATTTTGCAATTCCTTTAGCAATGATAAAGTAAAACTAACCAAGTGTTTTCTCTAATTTAAACAGCATTTTAATGTCAAATTTATTTATATGGCACATTAGAAACAACAGAAGCTGACTGAAGTGCTTTAATTACAGTTCTGTCAAAGACTTGTATCAAAAACAAAAACAAATAAATAAATAACATAAATATGATGAGGCCAGACCATTAAAAACTTTAAAATGTTTTATTTTTTCCCCTGCAGGACACTCTCTGACTCAGTTCGTGCGYCACTGTGCGGATCACTTCCTGAACAGCGAACATAAAGAAATCCGAATGGAGGCGGCTCGGACCTGCTCGCGTCTCCTCACGCCCTCCATCCATCTGATCAGCGGCCACGTCGTCAGCCAGACCGCCGTCCAGGTGGTCGCGGACGTGCTCAGCAAGCTGCTAGTTGTCGGCATCACTGATCCAGGTGAGGCTTGTTGTGGAGCGACACTTTTGCAAGAATGCATAAACCTTGCATGCACAATCCAAGCCCGTTCTGATACAAGGAAGGGAAGTTATAAGGTACTAATAACGTAAGAGCATTTCTTTGTTTTTGTTTTCCCCTCAGACCCTGATATCCGTTACTGTGTGCTCGCATCTCTCGATGAGCGTTTTGACGCACACCTCGCCCAGGCTGAGAACCTGCAGGCGCTGTTTGTCGCTCTGAATGACGAAGTGTTTGAGATCAGGGAGTTGGCCATTTGCACGATAGGACGCCTCAGCAGCATGAACCCCGCTTTCGTCATGCCTTTCCTTCGCAAGATGCTAATCCAGGTAGGAGAGGCAGCAGATGGGTCGCTGTTCAACAGCAACACCAAATATTATACAGTACCTAGAAATTATAGCTTATCTAAATAGTATGTACTCATCTTTTATTTTGTCAGTTTTTCCTAAGAAACTAACTGAAAATAAACAAAAAAATACAAAATAAAATGAGCATTTTCTCTGAAATATTATCTGCTATTTCAGTTGGCTGCCTGTAGAGGCAGCAAAGCCCATATCTTGGCACAAACTTCAATTATTCTTTACCTTTATGCTCCAATGAGGCATTTCTGAAGCTTTACCCCAAAACACCATAACGTGTACCATATTTTGCCTTTAAAGGTCATTAGGGGTTTATGATTGGTTTATTTTGATTAGATTAGATAATAGGATTCTGTTGATTATGTATACGGCTCATAAAAATGTATTGCCACCTAATATAAAATCCAACTTTGTGAAGAGGGATACTGTATATAATTTGAAGGGACTTGAAATGTTTGTGAAACCAAAAATTAAAAGAAATTTAAGGGAGAGATGCACCTCTGTTTGAGGAATTAAACTGTGGAACAACTTGGACAATGACCTTAAAAATGCTGGAACAATTTACTCATTTGGTAGAAAGCTTAAAAGTTTTTTTTTCAATGAGATATGAACGAAGTATTGGTTGAAATTGAGATTTCTGTTGTGATGTTTTCTTGATTATTTTAAAGTTATATTGTGAAAGTTGAGTTTAATTTCTGCATGTTGTATGTTTTGCAGATATATATATTTTTAAATGGGGGCAGATGTTACAAGATTTTTTTCTTCTTTCTGCTCCTTTTCWTTTGACCATGTTGTGTTGTGTGTTTTTTTGACACGTTATTATTATTTGTATTGTTTTAATTGTTGTCCGAATGAATTTTTTTAAAAATTTTGTAGATTTTAACAGAGTTGGAGCACAGTGGTGTTGGCAGGAACAAAGAGCAGAGTGCACGTATGCTCGGTCACCTGGTCTCCAACGCCCCCCGCCTCATCCGCCCATATATGGAACCCATCCTCAAGGTAAAATTCTGCAAGTTCTCTATATGACTCCAAACACAAGTTAAATGTTCAAGTTTATTGCAACTTCATTTCCATCAGAATCGATATGAAAAATAAGACTTTAGCCTAAAGACTAACTTTCTTTTCTATTTGCAGGCTCTTATTCTCAAGCTTAAAGACCCAGATCCAAACCCTGCAGTGGTGATCAGTGTCCTTGCAACAATCGGCGAGTTGGCTCAGGTACGCTCTTGGTTGGCTTCTTATATTTATTTCTGTTACTTTCATTTATTTTGCTGGTTACCTGAAATATTACATTTAATATTCACTTTGCACATGAAAATATTCTGTTTTAGTTTGAAAACGTATGGTACGAGCTGATCTGGCGCGCCCCACTCATGACTATTTGCCTTGCTCCATCCTGTCTAGGTGGTTAAGTGGTTCCCAGAGAGGAMGGAGTCAGAAAAGAACAGTTAAAGGCAAGCTTTCAGTGCAGTGCAGAGCAGGCAGAGTGCAGGAGGTGCTCACAGATACACAGGGTACACAGCTGACTCAGGGCAGGACCAGGAGAGGTGCGGCTGTTGAGGAATCAACACACAAAGAAGATGCACGACAACGTAGGGAATAGGGGTGTAAGAAAATATCAATACACTGAAATATCGCGATATTTCATTTCCCGATACTGTATCGATATTCTAAAGCCCTGTATCGATTTTTAATTAAGGTTTAAAATGTCAACCTTCTTGCCAACCATTCATTTTTATGTTGTAGTTCAGCCTCTGACCACTAGTTGGCAGCAGTGAGCCAGACATTTGGCTCCTCTACTTCTTGAGTGCTAGAGAGTAAGGGTAGCATTAGCATTGTGAGTAAATATTTACTTTTCTTTTCTTTTTTTTCCAGTAAGAGGTTTTTATTTAATAGAATTTTTGGACAAAAAAATTGCAATATATCGCAATATATTGCCTTGCTTACAGTATCACAATATATCGGGATATATCGTACCGTGACCCCTCTGTTATGATATGTATCGTATCGCCAAATTCTTGCCAATACACAGCCCTAGTAGGGAATGTGTACCAGGCATTGTTTGTGTGCTTTGATAAAAACATAATATTCTAAAAAATAACTGATGGCAGGATGTGGATGCTTTTAAATGTCTTAAATTGTATACAGATTTTCCATGTGTAGGCAATAGTAACCGTTTGGTGTTTGGTAAATGCTTAAATACAACTAAAACGAAACTGAACAGGTAGTTCAGTTTCAGTTAACAGCTGATCTTAATTGTAACTTTATAGGTGACCCATCACATCGAACCAAGGATTAAGTCCCAGAGATTTTAATTGGAGAAACAGGCAGYTGTAGTGCATTGGTTAAGATATTTGCAGCTGTTGCATTTTGTCGAGGAATATAATGATTCATTCGAGTCCCCAAATCGAATGATTTTAGTTCACAATTCTGATTATTTTAAATTTATTTATTTAACAAAATTAATTGTAGCCATTTTATAACCAAATATGTTTCTTTTCTTTTAACATCAGCATTTCTGCCCTTGTATCAAACTGTTAATGTCCCACAAATCTTTTTGAGATCAAAAGTTATCAAATATCAAGTTTAATTTGTGTTAGATATTACTGTTAAACATTAAAAATGAAATCAATTCAGTCATTTAATCAAGCAGTTATAATCAATTATTAACCGATTCTCAATTAATTGTTGTATCCCTATTATATACAGGTTGTTAAAATGAAAAATAAATTTAATCTTAAAGATTTTTGGAAGCACTTTTTTGAGCAGTAGCTACAAAAATGATTTTGAGCAGAAAAGCCTTAAAGTTTTGTCATTTTTCCTGGACATTAGCAAATTAATAATAATTTGCTGACAGTAAATCGTAATATCCAAGTATTGCCAAGTATTAGCAGTGTGGAACCAGAAAAATGAATTTGACTTCATGAGAAATGGTAAAATAATGTCATGGATTTTTATTCTAAGCCTGACAAGATTCTACTGACAGGCCTCTGATCACTTGTCAGATTTCTGTCATTTGACTTTGTTGGTTGTAYCTGACCTGTCAGGTGAGTGGCCTGGAGATGAGGAAGTGGATGGATGAGCTTTTTCCCATCATCATGGACATGCTGCAGGACTCTTCCTCCTTGGCCAAACGCCAGGTATGGAGAACTGAATGTCAGATTCCAGTAGATTTGTTTGTCCATAAAATATGCTTGTTTTATATTTGCTTAGATGCTTGTTGAATGAATAGTTTATGTTCTCTCTCTATGACTTCACCATTTGAAAATCCTGCCTCCTGTGTCCTGTCTTCCTCCAGGTGGCGCTGTGGACTCTGGGCCAGCAGGTGGCTAGCACAGGCTACGTGGTGGAGCCCTACCGTAAATACCCTTCCCTTCTTGAAGTGCTGCTCAACTTCCTGAAGACTGAACAAAATCAGGGTATCAGGAGAGAGGTATGAACTGGGCTTTGACGTTATAAACCACGCTGAGCTGTGAATAAAAACTTTACAGGGACAGGAGCAACATCTGTCAGCGTGTAATAAATAGATGAGGTCTGTTTAAATGTGCTGACTCAACAGAAGCTGTGCTCATTTTTTATTTTATTTATGTGGGACCTTTTCCAGATAAATCCTAAGGTCTTGAGTTGGGACGCATGTCAGATTTGGCATAGGTTTTTCTCTTATTTTCTAGTTTTTATGAAAAGAAAAAAGCATTTTGTCCAGACAGTGGAAAAAGGTGGAACCTGAGGTTATTAAAGTGATAACATTTCTTGGTTTTTCAAATGAACTTTATTGCAAAATAAGTGTTTCATTGCCAAAATGTGGGCAAACCAGAGCTTTACACATATATGGATAACACATAAAAAATAATAGTTTGCTTTCAGAAAGATTTAGAAACAAATTAGCAGAATTTTTACATTGTTTCTTTTAAGTTATTTAGCAATAATTTTATGGACAAGTATAAATTCAGTTTCTGATTAGCTGCTGCTAGTCTAGTGTTACAGTGCAGCGCATACATAACATAACTAAAGGATGTTGTCGGCTGTCCAACAGGCTATACGTGTTCTGGGTCTTCTTGGTGCCCTGGATCCCTACAAGCACAAGGTGAACATCGGCATGATTGACCAATCTCGAGACGCCTCTGCTGTCAGCCTGTCTGAATCCAAGTCAAGCCAAGACTCAGGTGGGCCTGTGACTCACGTTACTAAAAACATGGATTATTATTTAGGCTAGATTTAATTAGCTGTTTTAGTGCATTTCACAAATATCCAGCAGCATCAGATTTCTAATGAAGATTCTAATTCAGTGTGACACTTTTTTTTACATCACTGGAATCTATTGAAATATTCAAACCATTATCCATAATTTGGTTAAGTAAATTCAACACTTCACTTTTTAGAGTGCATAAACAACTTTTATGACGAGTTTGGTTGTATTTGATTTTGTAGTGTGTAACAAGATGTTACATTTTTAAATAAAGGAGTCAAAGAATCATTTTTATRTTTTGAATGTAACAAAATAAAAGTAAAAGAATAAAAAAACTACTACTATTACAGATCCTTACAAAAATTACTTAAGTAATGTAACAAAGTAAATGTATTTCCTTATTATACACTTCTGGTATTYATAATACCTTAAACGTAGCCCCAAAAATAAAATGATTTTCATTCTTCACCGCTACTTTATTGCAGAAAATCCAGAAAAAAATGATTCCTGCACATTTTCTGTCTCTCCTTTTGAAATGATTTTTTWAATTAAACACCATTTGCTCACAGCAGTGCCGAGGTGTTGGGTTTTGCAGCTGAATTAATTAAGCTAATATGGATAGATGCTTGTTAGAACACAAAAAAATTAAGCCCCTCAAGAGACACAGTTACTCGTGCTAATTCTCCTCTCAGGTGCTACAAAAACACATAACAAGCTCACACCACAATGATGTGATTAATTGAGCGAAATAATGGAAAGTATTAAAACAATAAYGTGTCATTCACTTTCATCCAGCTGATTTTGTTGAGCTGAAGGGAAATTGTGGAAATGAAATGTAGAGATGATTGATTAGGCACAGGGCTGAGCTCAGATGACTGCAGTCAGGCAATTATTGAATGACTGGGACCAGTTTTATTTTCTGAACCACAGGTTCTTCTTAAGTCAAAGTCTAATTACTCTGCAGGAAGTCTGCTTTTGTCTTCAGTTATAAAAAATGAAAGCTTACATTAACCGATGAAATCTTATCTGTCCAAAAACACTTACTTACACTTTGGCTGAGGTTCATTTTATAAACCTGCAGCTGAAATAAGAGAATTGACATGCAGCCAAGACAAAGCACATTTTTCTTTTTTTGAAAAGTTAACAGCAATTGTAATCGATGTGCAGTTTTTGTAAACTTTTAGTCCCTAACCTCTTGTTCCTGGCCCCCGTTTGATCTAAACCCAACAAAATAACGTCCAAAATGAGGCTCCCTCAGCTCAGGGGGAGGTTGGGATCTTTTTAAAGCGGCGGTGCTTGATTTAAGGCGATCCAGCTCAGATCAAGTTCAAACACCTGTTTTATCGTCCGTCAGTGATTTACGTCGACAAACTTTCYGCAGGAGAAGTGATTATGGGTACAGTTCATATAAGTTTAAATCCATCATCAAATCAGCCTTACTGTTTAGGGCTGTTTTATTGACGTGTTTGCCATTAGAAATAACGAGCGGAATAAACAACAATGTAAACTTTAAGTGACTGAATATGAGCACTATGGTATTTTCTTACTCTGGCAGGTTTAAACTTTTCCTATCAGACTTTGATGCTGCTCTGACTTACTGACTACGGACTGCTGTATTAAATTCTGTAATACTGTATTTTTATTATAGTTATTATGTGTTTGAACTTATTTTAAAACAATTGCACCCAAAGCTTGGGTTGGGACCTCATCGTAGGCATTTTTGCATTATAAACCCGCTTTGGTCCGCTCCGGCTCCTGATGCCCCGGTCTTACTCTAATCCAACCTGTGTTGTGTTTGGATTGAGCATAGAGCCCCCTCAATGTGGGCGGGATCATAATATTAAACATGCGCACTCTTATTTAGTTTTATTTTTGACAAAATAACAATGAACTGCACCAAAGTCGAACGAAAAGTGCCGAATGTTGAACCGGACCATCCAGCAGTATGACACCTTAAAATGAGATGGCAGGACGACAGAGAACGTTAAACTAATGTTAGCTTTTTGTTAGTTTGTTGTTGGTAGTTGCTACTGTTGTTGTGTAGTTAAAATCACATTGGAAAAAAATTAAAACATTATAGTCCATTCACGTAAAGTTACTCTCATCTGCGTGGCGTAAACCCCACCAGTCACTGAACCAATCAGTGAGCAGCAGTAGCTGATGTCAGTGTCATTAGACATGTTTCCATCCAATTCTAATTCGAATTTTGAGCGAATTTTTTAAATTTTGCAAAAAGGAAAGAACGAATTAATGCGAATCAGATGTGTTTCTATCAACTGGCTTGAAGTGAATCAGTTACATCAGATGCATGCATGTAGTAAACGTCGCATCTCAGGAAAATGGAGAGAAGTTATCAGGAACGTGTTGCTACTATTGGGAAAGTTGTAATTATTCTGTCATATCAACTAGTTTTGGTGATGTTACATGCTTTCTGGAGACGTAGAGAAAGAAATGTGATTCTCTTCACGTAACGGGAATAACAGAAGACACCGACAGCTGGAGGAGGGTCCAGCTGCAGTCGCGGCTGTAGTCGCTCTGGTACTGGTACTGGTTTCGGACAGAGATTGAGAACACCTGATCAACATGTGAGGTAAATGTTCGCTACGTCAGAACTCATTCGACTAATGCGTTTCCATCTTTCCTTTTGCTCATTAACTCTTCTTCGAAAAAACCAAAAACCACCTCAAGCGAGTGTATCAACTTTTATGGGAATTAGACTGTTTTCGAATCATGCCGTTTCCATTCACCTTTTCTGATGAGATACTTCAAAATGCKCATTAAAAAACGTTGATGGAAAAATGTCTACTGGAATCACAGCTCTCAAGGTTCCAGAAATCGCAGTGGACCTTGGCCATAAGGTCTAATGCACAAATGCCAAACTGGGGTTTGAACCCTGCTCGTGCCGAGCCGAGCAAAACGCCTGTCATGAAACGTCAAGTAAGGAAACCTTATAATCACCAGATGTCACCTTACATTTAAAATTTATTGGGTTTGTTTTGTTGTTGTTGTTTTATTGTATCTATTGCAAAGTATTAAAAAAATCATAAATCATTTTAAAAAATGGCACGTCAGTTGTTAGGTTTAATTGTTAAATAATACCATTAGCAAAATGTGTATTTTTAAACCTTCAGTACATGGATTCACTAACCCTTTATCATGGTCATTTCCTGGGTTGAACCACAGTTTTAAAATAACCATTGTTGAATTTCTCATGATAATTCAAACTGACTTCACAGGAATAGTTCATCCTGGTTATGATGAAAATTCAATTGTTCCTCTGTCTTTTGCAATATGAATACAGACTGCAGGCGTGCACAGTTTTGACCCAGGTCTGTCTCTAAGTGTGACCTTGAATATTATGGTAATGATTTTACCAGTTTGTTCTCGACCTAAATGGACTGTGACCAGAACTGGAGGCTGTATATCTGTTGGCAGGTTGGTCAGGGTCACTGTCTGGAGCAGAAGTATCTTTGACAGCATGCATAAATGTAAGAAGAGAGGGAATAGACTTCAAATCTTACTAATCACTTCAAGAGAACAAAAAGGTCATAAAATTGATTAAATACTGCCTTTTAATTAGTTAAAGCACTGTTTTCTGTTTCTTATTATGGCCATTAAAATGCTCATTCTTTCTTATCCAACTGAAAGCTAAATTACTGCAACAATTTTATTTAGCTTTAACAAAGAATACTGCCTTTTTTGTGAGCTATAAAGTTTCAGATGTTCAGCCTTTGGTCACAATCATTTATTTTTAAAATGATTCAGTTTGGAATAATAAAATCTCCTACTGTAAAGCTATCTTTATAAGTCTAAAGACATTCTGCGGGTCTGTCTGCAGAGTCTCAGGGAAGACAACCAGAGCGACTGAAGCTACACTACTGGGAAAAAAACATTTTATACCAGACATTTGGATTTTTAGATGCCTTGTAAAATTCAATAGCCCTGCATATATAAATGTACAGCATGTCTCCATCTGGTTTTTCTGTCACAATAAAATAACTTATGAATTTTTTTTTGGTTAGTATTACATTGGTCAAAAGACTGCTGCAAGTATTATTAAACCTTTTTGTTTGTATCTGATATGATGGTTGATTATTATCTCCCACCACCAAAAGACAAAAGCTAATGTTTTTGCTTTTATCTTTGTGTTTGTGCATGTGCCTTTACAACTGATTAATTTTTAGTGTCTACCCAATGTAAAATGGCTGCCATAGGCAAAACATTGAAAAACATAACATTGCTGTAACTAAGCTAAAATTTGGTGAGAGTTGGCCGAGACTGATCCCTGTAACATGGTTGCACAAGATGGTGGGTGATATGAGTTCCTTTAAGGTACACAACGTCTGATGTTTTAAATTACATGTCTTCATAATTCACCAACAGTAACGGCCGATYAACCTGTGCTTATATTTTTAACAGCTGAGAAGTTTCACCATGTGATTATACCTCAGGACTCTAAAATACTTGTTTTTGATGTTTTATTATTGYGTAGAAACACCCTGGCATCTGCCTACAAACAAAATGTAAAGTTTACAGAGCGGTTTTGCATATCCTGCCTGTTCTGGGCTGAAATGTACATACGGTACCATCTGCAAATTTACTGTTTACGGCGAGTACAGATGTCACACCAACCCCAGCTACTCAAGGTCACCTAGAAAGGTAAGGTCTCAAACTATGAGATCAGAAAGTGTGCTAACATCCCGAGTGTAGAAGCACCACTTACTCAGAATCAGCTTAGGTGGACCGGCCACGTCATTCCAGTGGTTGATGCCAGACTGCCAAAAGCTGTCTTCTGTGGAGAACTCTGGCATGGCAAGAGAAGAGTAGGTCATCCAAAGCTTAGATACAAAGACTGCGTCAAGCTGCATCGGTCATCCTGCAACATTTGCCTTTTACACCTGGGAAGCTGCAACACAAGACAGGAAGATTTGACAGCACCACACCAAAGATGCATTCGCCCTTGTGGAACGTAGACTGGAAGAAGAGTTGAAGGATAGAAACCAACGTCGAGCCAGCAAAGCAACCAATACAACCTTTCCCAGAGTCAATGCAGACTTCTATCATATTGGACTCTATTTCTACACCCAAAGTTGTCRTCCCAGCCAGCCATGAGTGACCATCAATGACGAAAAAAATACAAACTTATCCCCCTTGTTTTGTCTCTGTCTCCCAGCGGACTACAGCACCAGTGAAATGCTGGTGAACATGGGCAACCTGCCCCTGGATGAGTTTTATCCTGCTGTGGCAATCGTCACTTTGATGCGTATCCTGAGAGACCCCTCGCTCTCCAACCACCACACCATGGTAGTCCAGGCGGTCACATTCATCTTCAAGTCTCTGGGCCTCAAGTGTGTCCAGTTCCTGCCACAGGTCATGCCCACGTTTCTTAACGTCATCCGCGTTTGCGATGCCAGTATCCGAGAGGTAGGTTCAGACAAACCTGTGCTTGGCTGGTCTGTTGTTGTTCGGTTAGCAGGTTTTATATTTTACCGTCTTTGTCCACTGTCTCGTCTTTCAGTTCCTTTTCCAGCAGATGGGAATGGTGGTGAGCTTTGTGAAGATTCACATCCGTCCATACATGGATGACATTTTCACCCTCATCAGAGTGAGTAACTATCTCAATGCTTTTCTTTCTTTTCCAGCGTCTAAACCTGCATCCTGTAGCTTTTTTATTTTCCTGTGAGTCAGTCAAACAGCTGCAAACCATTAATTGCACTCATTCATAAACTGACAGCACTTATTAGAAGTGTTGTGTTCAGGGCCTCTGGATAAATTCCACAACATGTGTGGTGTAGAATTCAACTAACAAAATGTTGTAAGCATTTGAAAATGAAAAAAATCTTATGTAGATAATTTTTTTTCCTTTTGGTCATAGTTTAGATTTTCCTTTTTAATTGAAGTGCTTGATGTTTGCCTTAAATCGTTTCCTCAATTAAATAAGTGGAAACTGATGATGCATTTTAACGGTCACGGTCATGTGATGTAAAGTAACTGCTGAAGCCATTGTCCTTGAAAATGAAATATTCCTAGGACAGAAATGTGTAGAAAATCAACAATGTCATTTAGCTGTTCTTGTAATGGAATTTCTGTAGCACTCATACTTAAACTTCTTCAGCGGCGGTAACCCTTTCTGATGGGAAGTAATTGAGAAAATTCGACCACTTTGCCTCAAGTCCCTCTGATTTAATAAATGGAAAGTGAAACAAAGAATCTATTCATTATTGCTCCAGTCCTGCCTCTGCATCCAGATGAAGGGGCTGGTTTAGCCATTCAGGGTGGACTGCCACAGGCATGGAAGGCAGGAAGTCAGGGGGTGGAAGCTAAAAACCTCTCTGTTAACCGAGAAAACAACTGCCAGATCTCACAGCTGAAGTTCATTGACTGATTGACATATTTCGTGACTCCAGGTCTTCCTTCTTAATGACCATCTCTATTATTTCCAACGTGCCAATGTGTCTGTTCTCAGATTTTCTTTTGCAATATTATATTCAACTCAAAAGCAAAAAAATCACTTCCATTTGGCAAAAAATTGTCTGGATTTTTTTTTGCCATTAAGTGTGATGCTTGCTCTCTGCTTCTGGCAACAGAAATTTCCTTTTTGTTTCCAGACAAATGGCTGTGCAGGTGTTTCTTTCACATTCATTTTGTTGATGAAAACACATTTTGATTCACTTCTGCAGACTTACCTCAAATCCCTCTTTGGTATTTGAGCGAGGTGGATGATGTATTTTTTTTGCAAGTACCTTTGATGTTTTCTGCAAGTACCTTTGATGTACCGACCTAATGCTTTTGTACTTTTTCATATTTAGCATCAGTGTTGATTTAGGTCAACCCCACTGTGGGTCATACTGCATATGTTTTGAGATGATCCCTGTAAACAATGTGAAATTTAAAATGAAAGCAAATTTTGGATTATTATTAGCTATTAGCCTATTAGCTATTTTTGTGTACTTTATCCAAAGAGAGTTGGGGCCCCAAGTCTTGACCTGTGTCATTTTGTGGGTCAGAGGCTGAAATGGTTGGAAACCACTGATTTTGGTGACAGTTCTTGAGTGTAAACATTAAGTTCAAACTTCATAGTTGTACAAAGACTTGTCACGCTTTGGGATTTTTCACTTTTGTGTCATCTTATAGATGTTAATATACATTTTAGAAAGAGATTTGTCCGAGTAAATGTTATTAAACTGGTATAAAAGTGTTTTAACAGCTCAGAAAGGTAGCATCATATTTCTGCTTTAAAAGATGCTCATTCTGCCAGAAAATAGATTTCCATCACCATACCAGTGAGAATATGAATCACAATCTAAAACTCTGCAGGGTGCAAGTTATTAACTGCAGCTGTCAGTACAGCTGTTCTGTAATGAAATATAATTAGTTTTTTTAGAGCAGTTCTTAAGTATAAAAAATAAGACTACATAAGAATGTTAATAAATGAATCACAGCATATTTTAATCTGTGCTGCAGGAGTACTGGACACCAAATAACCCCATGCAGAACACCATCATCCTTCTCATCGAGCAGATCGTGGTGGCTTTGGGGGGAGAATTCAAGCTCTACCTGCCTCAGCTCATCCCCCACATGCTGCGTGTCTTCATGCACGATAACAGCACCGGGCGCAGTGTTACCATCAAGGTGAGTACACAACCTCTGCAGCTGAGTGGACAAAAGCATCTTGTCCTGCTCTTTAATTACCCCCACATCAAACTGAAGCAGTGGCTCTATAATCCTCTTGTTCTTTTGCTTTGTTGTTTGTACGCCATAAAACTTAGTTACCTGTCTCGGTGCACTTGCTTTTTTATTGCTTAGAGGTTGAGACGCCACCTGTAACACATAGAGATTTAATTTAAATTAAAGGTTATGATTTGGAAAGTTTGACTTGAGCGTTTGTAGAATGAAAACTTAATTTAAAGCAATTAAAAAGAGCTATGAATAGAGAATAATAAACTGTAAAAAAAAGATATTCAGCTTCAATAAATTGAGAGGATGCAGAAATGAATTAAGTCTGAGGCTGAAGTCATGGTTACAGTTTAGTCTGAAATACCCCATCACCTCCACAGCAGGGRATTAACAAAAAGCACATTTTGTGAATTAATGTCCCGTGAATTCGTGCCTACCAGCGTGCGCAGYGGTCTCTGAAACTATTAAAAAATAACAGTAATTCTAAAGAAAACACTTGCTGCAATCTCTTTCAAAGGCAGTAATGTTAAAAAAGGAGACTTTGTTTTGTGTAGTGGCTAATTTAAACTGTGGGAGGTCTTTGTGTTCCTTTTAATACATTTTAACTGGAGGTCTTTGTTTAAATTGTCTTTATAGACTTGTTCCAAATTTATTCAAAATTATTTTGTTTTGGTCCCTTACTGTTTTCTAACATGGTTGTCTCATATTTTGTTCATTATCGGGGTATTGTTTTGCAGTTCTTGATGTTGAACTAATACAGGTATTGTGGAAATGCTAAAGCTGCATTTAGTATTTTAAAAGGATTTTATATATTCTGTCTATAAAAACAAAAAATAAGGGTTTTATGAAAGTGTATTTTTTTTTACCATGTTCCACTGCAGAGATCAGTTTTTCTTTGTGATCCCTGTAAAAATTACAGGAAACTCGTGCTACATTTATACCTGTTACGACTCCAAGCCAAGGAAATCAGAGGGTGACAGAATACACTTTAACCCAGTTTAAGGTTGAACAAACTTGAATTTTCAAAGAAAATAAAATTTAGAATGGGTCAAGTGTTTAAAGGCACAGTGTGTAGGATTTTGTCAATTCTTTTAGCCGAAATTGAGATAATCACTAATGACAATAATAAAAAAACATGTCTAATCATTGCAGACAAAGACCTTGTTTTATTATTTTTACCTTATAAAAAGCTGTTTATATCCATGGTCGCGGGTCGCCACTACAGGCAGCCGCCATCTTGTCTACGAAGGCTCGTGAAGGACAAACTGCGGTGGCGGCGTCAAAAACGGTTTTAGTTGTAATACTATAAATGTAATATTTGTTGTCTGTCATTGTAGCTGGGATAATTTTACTTATTAAAGCTCATAATCTTACCACTTGAAACATCACTAGCCCTGAAGCTGCTGGTAGACATCGCGGTTGGAGTTATCAAAGGTTTTTGACACCTGAGAGACACCGTAGCAACTCCTTTGCTTTTGGAAGCTGGGGGTGGAGTGTGGGGAGGACCAGGGAGGATAATTCAACCACTCAACCACTAGATGTCACTGAAAACAACAAATCCTACACACTGTGCCTTTAAATGACTATTGAAATAACCAAACAAGTCTGAACCAGACTTAAAACAAACCAAAAAACTCCATCAATGGAGCGTCAGACTTCTCTGAATACAAGCTTCTACAGTCAGTCAGATTCAATACCAAACTTATAAACAGAACAAAATGAGTTAACAGTACAGAGTACTTTAAAACTGCTCAAAACAGGGGCCATACTTTTAGGGAATATAATTAAATGAAAGAGGAAAAAAAAGTTAAGATTTCTTTTTTGACATATCCAAAATACTTTAAAAAGTAGTTTTTATTTGAGACTATTCGTTAAAAAAATTCTATATACAGTAAAAAAATACAAATCACAAAAAATGAAAGGCAGCAGAAATGCCTGTAGGTTGGACATTCGTCTGTTTTTACACGTGTTCTCTACCAACATAATAAAACAAGTGCAGTGTCATAGATATGTTGGGTAATGCGCTGCATCAAAATGATATTTAAGATTTTATTTTTATTGTTCGTACTGCCAAAACCAGCTGATGTTTAAAATGTGTTTCCATCACTCCACACGCTTCCAGAACTCAAATGTAACTTTTTGGACTGCTGTTTTCTGTTTGCGGTTTCCATCAGGATCCATCAGGATCATGCAGGTTTAAGCTTTTCACTTGTAATATGTCAGTTCAGAGACACCAGAAACCCCTGAGTAACACACTTTCTGGTTTCGGCAGGTTTTTCTTTTTAACCTCAAATCAGACTTTGTGTAGAAAACACAAAGACAGAATCATAAGAAGCTTGGTCCTCTTTTTTTGGGGGGTATTTCTTTTTTCTCAATGTTTACAGTGTCACATAATTTAGGAGCCCACGGTCTGGATAGTCTATAAGTCTGGTCTGGGTCTGGAGTCTAATCCCACGCATGGGATGGGGGTCATAAAAATGAAGGAATTGGGGGGTCGGGTTACTTTCTGGTTCAAGCGAGAAGAAAAGAAAAACATACTTCCATCATTTCATGACACGGTTCAGCTGAGAACCCCCCACTAAAACTCTCTCACACACACACACACAAACGCGCACGCGCGCACATACACACACACTAATGCCCAACACCTTCACCTCAGCTTCCTGCTGTCTCGCCGTGTGAACTTTAGACCTTGTTTGATGGTGCTGAAGTGGTGATGTGTGTTGGACAACTTCTGCTGATACCACTCTGTACTGCAAACACTGCAAAAACTGTCCATCTTTCCACGTTTTAAAATCTTAAATCCAGCCAAAAAGTCTTTTTGATCTTCTTTTGAGACTGATTTACTAAACAAGAACTGATTGTGTAAGAATAATAATCTTGTTTTCAGAATGTGTAAGATTATTTGT
>NW_013952470.1:551950-583862 GCF_001266775.1 Austrofundulus limnaeus
TGTTTGTAGGGAGTCACTCAAACATACATTTTTTGTGTGTGTTTTTATATAAGCCTGTGTGCTAATAACTTCAGGCTATGATTGTAATATTAAATTTTAACAATATTTTGTGAGTTTAATTTTTGAATATTTGCAAAAAAATAAAAATAAAAACTCAGGTATTGTTTTCCCAGCAGATCAACCTACATTGTGTGCTATGTCTGGGTTCTGTATTATAACTTACTCATTMTAAATTTATGAAATATACAATAACACATCTTTTGTTTGTGCTTCTTGCTTAATAAACTAAAACCTTTTATTTAGTGTATTGGAAATAAACCAAACTTCATGAAAGGTTGTGAGACTAAGCATAAGCTTTTTTTTTTTAGTTACTCAATGCCATCCAGCAGTTCGGCGCTAACCTGGACGACTACCTGCACTTGTTGCTGCCRCCCATCGTCAAGCTGTTTGACGCCCCTGATGTGCCCCTGCCTGCCCGAAAGTCAGTACAGCACATAACTTCACTTATTTAGTCTTAGTGTGACATCTGGAGCTAAGCTTAAAATTATTTTCACTCCATTTTAAAGTGGTTATTTATACACTAACACAGGGGTCTGCAACCTGCGGCTCTGGTGCCACATGCGGCTCTGTGGTCCCTCTGCAGCAGCTCTTTGAAAATGCGACCAAACATAACAGAATAAATAGTTTTTGGTTTTTATACCCGAAACAGAAATCAGTTTGTATGCAAATATGTGATCTATACTACTAATACAAAAACTAAAATATGTTAGCCTCTTGTTTACTTAAATAATACACTTATTTTTCTCAAATCCATCAGTTACCTTTAAGTCATTTGAAGACTACATAATAAGAAGAATTGGAAAAAAATGCCTGAATAATTCAGTTGTACTACTTTTTATGAAATTTGATATAAACTACATATGGTATTTATCTTGTTTACATGAATACGGTGTTTTTATTTGCCCTGATGTGTATAATAATAAATAATAATAATAATAATAACAATTTTTTTTGTTTTATAATGTCACCTCCACTGACCGTAAAGGTTCCCGAAAAGGCCTTGAAAAGGCCCGCGGACCACCTGTTTATAATCACAGTTGTAGCTTGTTTTGTGGCTCCGAACACATTTTATTAGTGAGACAAGGAGCAGAAATGGCTCTTTTGATTGTAAAGGTTGCAGACCCCTGCACTCACATCACAAGAACRATATGATTAGATTAACTTGTTTATTTCTGATGGCAAAAAAATGTATAAAAATGTAAATGTTTTCAAATTAAAATATGAAGTAGAATGTGTTTTTGTTTGTGTCTGTCTCCTACAATATTTAATTGATCACTTCCTGTTTTTCTCTGTGGCTCAGGGTTGCCTTAGAGACCCTCGACCGGCTCACTGAGTCCCTGGACTTCACCGACTACGCGTCACGGATCATCCACCCAATCGTGAGGACACTTGACAGCACGCCCGAGCTGCGTTCCACCGCCATGGACACCCTGTCCTCRCTAGTTTTCCAGCTAGGAAAAAAGGTAGTCACATCTGTCCCCTGAGCTCCGTTTTTATTTGCAGCCGTCACTGATCCGAGCGGCCTCCCTGCCGTTGGCTTCACATGAACAGCATTTCTGTAGCAGTCTCTATGACTTCCTAGCAGACTGCTTATGTCACTAACTGTGTTTTGGCGGGTGGTGATGTTTATGAGTGGATGAGGTCACATTTAGCCCTCCCTCTTCTCTGCCTTCTACTTTGTACCCCTTAGACTCTTGTATTGTTTTGAGGTCTAACCTCAGAACCGCTAGAATTCCTTCTAGTTGTGTTTGGCAACAAACACGCMGAGGAGGCTTTTGATGTGCGACTTGCAGAGGTTAAATGCTCATTTATTTATTTCACGGGGGAAAGGGAAGAGAATCTAGCCAAAACCACATGAATCGCACGTTTAGTTTTTTTATATACTGTCAGTCCTTTCTTTGTGTTTACAGTACCAGATTTTCATCCCCATGGTGAACAAAGTGATGCTGAAGCACAGGATCAATCACCAGAGATACGATATACTCATATGCCGCATTGTGAAGGTAGGTACCTAAAGTCACTACTGTAAAAACGTGCGTTTTTATTCACGTTCGTTGCACATTCAAGTTTATAAAATGTTTCCATGACGCAGAATAAAAACACAACGAAACAAACATTTAACGTACAATTTTCTGTTTATCAACATCCCCTTTGGGAGGAAATGCGGATTCATAAAACATGTTTTGATCACCAGTCGGCGTGCGTGTGGGCTGTTTTGTGTGTGGCCTCGGTAAGTTTATGTGTGTTTTTGCGGCCTGAACAGGGTTATACTCTGGCAGAGGAGGAAGAGGACCCTTTAATCTTCCAACACCGCCAGACTCGGGGCAACTCAGGCGATGCTCTGGTCAGTGGCCCCGTGGAGCCAGGCCCTATGAAGAAGCTTCATGTTAGCACTACTGCACTGCAGAAGGTGAGCAGACACTTCCACGTTCATAGATGACTCATAAACCAGTGTTTGTTTACTGATGTTGTTGCAGGTGATGAAAATCTATACAGTAAACATGTCTGACTACAAGCCCACAGTTCATTTCTGGTGTTGATGTTTAAATCAACAACACGGTGATAAATCACAATAAAAAAAACTGCACAAACAGAAGAACACAATGGATGCTTTACTTTTCGAGCACATGGGGCCACGAAGTGGTTTTRAAACGAAGATGTGATTTCTATGAATGGTTTCAATATTCTCAAGTGTGGAAAATCTGATGCTACCAAACAGTTCCCAGTGCCTTTTTGAAAGATTTGGTTTCTGTTCYCCTGCAGGCTTGGGGTGCTGCTAGGAAGGTGTCCAAAGATGACTGGCTGGAGTGGCTGCGGCGCCTGAGTGTTGTCCTGCTCAAAGAGTCTTCTTCCCCAGCTCTGCGATCGTGCTGGTCTCTGGCACAAACCTATATTCCTCTTGCCAGGTACACCATAACTGACATGTCTACTTTTCTTGCCACACTTCCTCCTCCCCCCTAGTACGTCTCAAATTTTTTTTTTTTTTAATTTGGTCTGTGATATTCAGTTCTTCACAACTGATAAACTGCCAAAGCAAATACCATACTGCCGCCACAAAAAGCTACAGTTTCGATGGTTGTCTCATTTTCGTTTGTAAATGCTGCTGCTTTGCTCCACAGAGACCTGTTCAACGCAGCGTTTCTGTCTTGTTGGTCTGAGCTGAGTGAAGACCAGCAGGACGAGCTCATCCGAAGCATCGAGTTGGCTCTCACCTCCCAAGATATCGCCGAGGTCACGCAGACGCTGCTGAACCTGGCAGAGTTCATGGAGCACAGCGACAAGGTGGGCAATAAGGAGCATCCAGTCTCAGGGTCCTTTAGGCTAAATGATCGAACAACCTGCATTTATAGATCCTTTTGTAGTTTTTTTTTTTTTGTGTGCGCATGCGCCCAGCGAAGCCTAGCTCTTCCAGGTCACATACGGGATAAATCTTGTGCCAGCAGGAATTGATTTTGAATTGCTCAGATTGAATCTGAATGTGCTTAATTTGAAAYTGAATGCATTGGTTTGAAAATTAATTTCATTAAATTGAAACTGAATTTAAAGTTTTGAATTTGAATTAATTTGCTTTGAAACTGTATTTTGGTTTATTAAAAATCCAGTTTGACCACTTTCACTTTCAGTTCCAAACTTCAGATTTTTGTGTCACACATCCTGGTCCTTGAGAAAGCCAGGCAGACTAATCAAACACAGATCCACAGATTTATGTTTCACTTTGGTGAAGCTACCCTTCTGTATGTAACAGAGTTGATGCAATCCACCATAAAAGTGACAAAAACAAAGTTATTTTATTGCAGTGATTAATTTAGATATGTGTGAAATATCCTACCATTCTAAAGGAAAGTTTAATAAAAATCAGTTTAGATCAAATACATCAGGTCTGTATGTTGGCATAAATTTAGCTGTTGAATTTGTGCACTTACAGTGGTGTGTCTTTAGCACCCTCAGCTTTTTTCCGATAAACGTGAGGTCAGTCTGCATTACACATGCGCATTTGTGATCATTTCTAACTATGAAATAGTCTATTGTTTCAAATGTTTGTAGTTATTCTGTAATTCTGAGGCTGTGGGTTCAAACCCAGGTTGTGTCTGGAAGGGCAGCAGACATCAAACAATGATCGAATCACTTTTGTAAGTTTCCTGTGGCGACCGCCGCAGAGAGAGGCAGCCAAGAGAAAAATAACTTTTGACTGAGCTGTAGTTTTCACCATACTATAAGGTGGTGCACAAATAACTTCACTTTTATTGTGTAAATGAATTTTAAATGGATATAACCTTGTTTCTCTCTAAATGATCAGTTTTACACCAACAGAAGGCAGAATACTTCTTAATTCAATTTAACATATTTTATTAAATGTTATAAAATTCAAAATAAAATAATGATAGTGCTTCACTTGAATCAGTTTTTATGTCTTTTATTAACTTTCTTTTAGAAAACCAACAATGCACGAAAGGATTTTACTCTTTGGAGCATCTACTTCATGTGTTGAATGGGTATTTATGAGACGTCTCATTGATGGTTATATTTTATCTGCTAATGTTTTTGCTCACTTCACTGGATATCTACTCTTCCCATTAGTGTCTGTGGCACAGTGCAAGTGGCCTTGAGTGGGATTTAATAGTGTTTTTGTATCTTTTCAGTAGTCTGTTACACATCTGAGCAGTGACCTGACAGTTAGTAAAAAAGTTGATCATAAAGCCTGAACCTTAAAATTATAGCAATTATTTGTCACTTAGGTGTTGTTAAACTACTCGAAGCTGAACAGAGCAAGCATTTCCAGATGGGCCGTTGTCTCAGCTGCTGTGTTTGACCACACAAGTTGAGTTATTTAGCGATGGCACAGTTACTTTGAAGGCTGGTTTGGTCATTATACAGCAAATTTAATGGGGACTTCTGGTTGCGAGGCGTCTGAAGAATCACGTGCGGCGTGTGCTATTCATGATTAGGGAGAACAAGGATTTTTGCCTCTGTTTGCCGTTCAAGGACAGTATAGATAAAAACCAACAGCGTGTTCAGTCGTATGTTAATTTATGTGTTGTGTAATCCATTTTTTTCAGGGTCCTTTACCCCTCAGAGACGATAACGGCATCGTGCTGCTCGGAGAGAGAGCGGCCAAATGTCGTGCCTACGCCAAGGCGTTGCATTACAAAGAGCTGGAGTTTCAGAAAGGTCCCTCTCCTCTCATCCTGGAGTCACTTATCAGGTAGGAGACCTGAAAATCTTAGCAATAATTGAGATCCTAAGAAGAAACACAAAAGTCGATTATAATTGTTATGAAGTTTAGCTCAAAACTCTCTTAAATCAACCAAACTAGATAAATAAAAAGTACACTGTATTTAATTTTTTGACTAATTTAAAATCGGTATTAGTATTGGCTGATTAAATAAATGAGTAGAAATGATATGATAGATGTCAATCTGCCCCAGAACCTTTTGATATCTTTTGTCATCTTTTCCATTCCGTTTTTTTTTTCCTGGACAATTGGCATGGCACAGAGAAATCTGTTTTCCAGACATCTAATTGGACGCCTGCCTCCTTTTCATCTGTGAGTGTCTGGGCTTGTTTCTTTGGGGCCTGTTTTCAATTTCTTGGGAGCCGTTATGATGATGAATGATGGGAGCCGGCACTCTGGTGTTATCCCCATCTGGTTCTCACCTCTCTAGGATTTCCCGTAAAAAAAAAAAATCTACTCCAGTATTCAGAATCCATCTGAAAACCTTCTTGTTAATTAATTAAAATTAATTCTGAGGCATTTATTTAGTTAACAAGGAAGCATCATTGTGATTTTAGTTATTTTAGATGTTATTTCTTTGATAAAATTACATTACAATACATTGTCCTAATGAATGAAAAATAAATACACTTTTCATGAATAGCAAGGGATTTTTGCAGGCGCTGAGTAATTCTAATTGATAAAATTCTCAAATCCCAATTTTAAAAATATATATTTTTAAATTGTTTTTTCACTATTAAGCAGCAAAGAATCATAGCATTTTTGTGTTATTCTTGTTTTATAATGTGTCTGTAAATTATTTGGTTTAGTTTTTTGAATTTTATTTTGACATGTGTGTTACAATATCCAGTGCAAAGTAGAAATAGAGTGAAATCTGGTAAATAGGAATCATAAATATCTGGTAGTTGTATCTTAACCTGTGTATCAAATATGAAATGTTATTTTTTTCTTAATTCGAGTGCATAGTGCTAGCGGGTGTTGCATCTGGACACTTGGATTGGCTTGAAAGTGGAATTTTGAATGAAGTAGGAATATTGTGTTGTACTTGTGTTGCATTCAAGTATGTGGCAGAGTAGAGCTCGTGTGGTCTCATTCCTTCGTTTGGCTTTTGCACCCTTTGACCTTTGGTTAGGATGTCAGCAGATAACCAAAGTGTTAAAGGTTAGTGGCTCAGGGCAGAATTGTGGCTATTACTTTCCATGAATGGACAAAAGGWCTTGTTTTGCATTTAGACTTTTGTTTTTTCCTAATTACAACATATAATGTAAATTTACATTATTATAGTGACAAGACAAGTATAAATACACATTTGACTGAATCTTTGTGCTSTTTCTTTTAAAAAATATTTTTATTTTCTCTCACATAAAACATAATTAAAGAGCTGTACACATTTACAAATTACACATTTCCATCATGAATTTTAAGAGTTTTGCAAGGACTCAAATGCAGCATGAGTTACAGGAAATACATTTTGTGGCAAGTCAAGTTCACATCTAGTCACAATGACTCTTTTTAAAGAGGCTGTATTATGTCTTTCAGGCACATGGTTCAATTCTATACCACACTCAAGTTTTCTTCAGTTATGAAAAAGTTGTATRAATGCTGTGAAATTGGCCTCTTGTCTCTTYAAGAATCTCTACCGTTTCGGACACTCCCACTTCAGCACAATTTCGAACAACGCTTCGGGGGAGGCATGCTCTGTGGGGCRGGAGCTCGGCTGCAGACTGAGTTCCGGGGTGGAGCTTTGTGTAAATTGGCGGAGCTTTGTACCAGCAAGCGTTTAAACGGCTACTTTAAAGATTCAAAGCAACACTCGGAATATGGTTCTGATGAGGGGATGACATTCTAACAGGATATAAAGCTAAACATATTTTTTGCATAATACCACCTCTTTAAATGTGCCCTATCACTTTTTTTTGAATAAAATCTGAACCAGGCTAGACTGATTCTAATTCACGAGTTAAAATAATCTTAGTGCTTTCAAGACAATTGAGAGAAATAATAAAAATCCAGTAGCCCAAATGAGTCAGTGGTTAAAAACAAGCATCAGTCAAAGCTTAAAAAAGAAATCAAACACAACTTATTACTGATAAATACTCAAATACAACTACAATTTACAATCAAACATGGCCTAAACATTACACATTCATCTGACTGTAATTTACCAGACCATCACAAACAATCATTTCTTTCTTTTCGCAGTCAAAGGAAAAGCCACAGTTAGGTTGAGCAGGTTATTAGTTAGATCTTTTGATATTTTTATGTATAATCTCGGTCCAGTATGAGCAGCTGAAGCACTTATGGTTGAAAATTCATTGGCCGGACCTTCATCTCCACTCTCTTGAGAGAGTAGTTGGGGCCGTGCCAAGCATACCAAGTGATCCCATCTGTGTTCTTTGTGTGCTCACCGTAGCGGTAAAAAACACCATTCAGATTGGAGTCGGTACAGCAGTTGTACCAGTATCCACCTGGGAAGGGTGAGGAGAAAACCATTAAAGTTACGGTTGGCTGAATCGATGCATCTTGTTATTTTATCTACTGTAAATAACTACCTAATATGTTTCGACTACATTTAGTTTTGTRAGTTACCTTTGCGTAGGGAAGCACAATTATCCACACATTTGTCGTTGTCCTTGTCGTTGGTGCTGAAGTTAGTGTTGTTGTGGTAGCGCAATGAGTTTCCAGCATTTCCACTATAGTTGGCCAGGAAGAGCTTGTAACTGTTGAGCTCATTCTTCACAGTGAAAAAGCCATACTCAGCGTAGCGTGTCTCTCCCTCCCAGTCCTGCATTGAAAACCAAATCATATAATGAGGGATAGTCAGAGAAACAGAGGTTATTAGCTTCTGTGGTCTGCATTCACTTGGTTTATTATYAATCTTCTTACTTTCAGTACTAATAGATATGAAGTGGTTCTGTTTATATTCACGGACTCTTACTTCTGGCAATGAAATGGTTCATGCATGGTTTAAAGAATCTGCAGTTTGTCAACCCAAACCCACATGTCTGCGGTGCTTTCCAACACATACCTCCATCTCAATCCTGAGTGTGCTGGGCTGCCTCGTTAGGCGGTAGATGTTGTCATTGCCCAGCCAGAAGTCCCCACGGATGGATCCAAAGCCAGTTTTGTACTGCTTCCAGTCTTGTTTGAAGGACGTCAGGCCAATCTTGCGTCGTTGAATCAGAGTCCAACCACCGCCGTTCGTCTCCATATCACAGAATATCTGGAACAAAAGAACCGTTGTTTGGCCCGACCGTACTAAGACGTCGTGGGAACAAGAAAATGAACTCAGACTTACGCTGATCTCAGGTGTGCCCAGGAAATCATCTTTAGGGAGTTTGTACTCGCCAGAGATTTTGTAGTTTTTGCCATAAAGTGATGCACAGTCGTATATGGCATCTGGAAAAGAAGGAAATAACAATTTATGCTGAAACCATCTGCAGCTTTGTGTGTTTTTTGGAAAACTGRCTGCTGTAATATAATGTTTTATGGGTTTATCAATTGACTTGGGAAAAAAACCTTTTTAATGTCAATTAAAAGCGAGCAAAAAAGGTTTTGCACAAATCCCACTTTTTACTTATATACCCATTTTTAATGATGCCATTAAAAGGATTAGGAAGTCGCTTTGAAGCAATGAGCCTAAAATGTGATTTGTAAACCTTTCACTTTCTCTAATCTGGACAGCCCTTCTGTCCTCTGCTCCCTGATATCTTCAGGTCAGGGTGGGGCTGGAACCTGTCCTCGCTGCCTTTGGGTGAAGGCAGGGGACACCTGGACAGGTCTCCAGTTCACCAGAGACAGCTGGACAGGTCTCCAGTCTCCATCAGGGACACAAAAGAGACAATCAACCATCCACACTCTGTCACACCTGGAGTCACACAGAAGAGCTCCAGAAGGTTTCAAACTGAGAACTCTGGACTCAGATCATCTGCTGCACACAGTTCTGATAATTTATTATCAATAATAATTTGCTACGATAAATTATTACTAATAATTATCATGAGGAGTCCTTAACTTTAGGATGTAGTTAGGCAATTAAATATTTATGTATGTGTAAATTTATTACCATAATTAAAGGTGAGTCACGTAAATTTATGTTTTCATAAAACAAGTAGTGCACCCCCCAAGACCAGTTTCCTAGGGGAAACACTGGTATAAGATTCTGTCTATGCCTATTTGAAAACGGCTCGTATACTAGTGGGTGATGGTCTGTGAGTAATTTTAACCTAACTTTAAGTTTGCTTTTTTACTGTCAAAGAATGCTTGCTTCTTTTGAACAATAAAGGCAATATAACTAAAACAGAACGAATCCAAGTCGAACCAAATTTGAAATCTACTAAAAAAAATCAGGTTTGATTTTCAAGTTTAGTTTTCTCTAAATTGTTTTTCTTTAGAGCGGAAGAACTTATCAACAGACAAAAGATTATCAAATGTGTTTTGTGCACCAGAACCATAATATTATAAGCACTTTTGTCAATACTTGCATAAATAATTGATAAGCATTCAGTATTTTAAGCAAAAATCAATCCTAATCTTTTCAGTAATTTTAGAGATGAGAAACTCACGTGACGAAGTCTGCGTGGCCGACTGTAGAGTTTGCAGCTGCATGATCTCCACTCGGTTGTTGACCTCTGAATACTTGCTCTCTGCCTCTGTGACCCGAGCATTTAGCTGCTGCTTCTGCTTGTCCAGCTCCATTACTTGCCTCACAACATTAATCAGGTCTGTCTCCTGCTTGCGACTCAACTCTTCGAGGATGCTGGTCAGATTGGCCACCTGAACTTTGAGAGAGCGCACCTCGTCGCAGCACTGACCCTTGGAGGTCTTTGGAGGCACCAGTCTTTTCTTGGGCTTCTGGGCCTCGGTTGTTTCTAACAAGAGCAGCACGACACCCAGGGCTACAATACTCAAATTCATTTTAGCCATTTTTTTAAAGTGCTCAATCCTCCCGTTTTAGGTGTTTTTGAATTGTTCTAGTGTCGGCTCTCGTTTCTAAAATGATCAAAAAAACTCAGGTTTAGTTCAGCTAACAGAAATGTTGAGATGAAGTTCTCTTCTTCACCAGYGGCACATGGGTGGTTTGTCTTCTCTGAAAAGTCCTCCTCTGGTTGAGCATCTTAAATAGTTTGCATATGGGTCCTCCCCCTCTTTACTGCTGTGCTGACCCTCTCCAACCGTGTGGGTGGAGGACCTCTCTCAACCTGTTTTCCCCTTCCCTCCACTATGTCACCTTCCTGTAACAGTATGAGTGAAAGTAATAGCCCACGTTTCCCCTTTCTTTGTTAGATGTGTAAGGTTTCTGAGCAGTAATAGTTATTATTATTATTATTTTTTTGCCTGTTGCTTGAAACAAGGGTCACTGTCTGGACTTGTGCTGTTAGTATATGATTGTGCAAAATCTTTAAACGCTAAATAATATTTAAGCATCCTGAATAGCTGTTTCGTGCTGTGGACCAGCTGGAGGTGATTTCCTTGTCTGTTGTCACACTTAAGTCATCACGGTAATGAAAGATTTTACGTTATCCTTAGGCCTCACCACTTTTCTTGTAAACTTGGTCTTCACTTGTTTCACTTGCTGAGAAATGTGTGAAGTCACTAAGTACTCCTAATTGTAGGTTTTGTTTTCTGTTGATGCCTCCCTTTTTTGGCAAAAGTTTAGGAAGGTATTTTTTTTTCCTCAACTAAGCTTTTAAGAGTATAATTTCAGATGGGTGTTAACACAAGAAAAAAAGCTCTAAAACTTGTAGGGGGAAAAACACATCAAAGCAGCACGTATTTTAACAGAAAATTGTTCAGATCTAAGTTAAAGTTCAAATTATGTATTCTGCTTTCATTTTTAAAGCTTAACAGTTTGCCACAATATATGCATATTTTAAATATTTTACAGTGTGTTGTTTTTTTTACTGGTAACATAAAAATAACAAGATACTTCAGTTTAAAATAAAGCATACTTGTATTTTGTTGTTGTTTTTTTTGCGTTATAATCCATTGACATTTCCCTTTTAATAACTCAAAGTAAAGGTTGAGGACTTGTGTGGAGTCATTCTGAGTGTGTTTGACAGGATAATTTCCTCAGTAATTTATTGAAAGGCAGTATTTCCAGGGAAGAAAAACCTCTGAAAGCTAATACACGACCACTCAATGTGACTTCTGCAAATATGAATGTAAGCCAAGTTTTTAACACCTGTGGTTTTGGAGGATACATGGTAGCTCATGTTGTGGAAATATCGTCCTCACTATGTTAACTGCTTTGTTAGATTCACTATTAAAATTACCTGCCAAGTTTTGTGTTTGCAGGCCTATTAGCTATGTTTACAAAATGCATAAATGATGCTTTTTCAAATATTAGGAAGATTTTCTTACATCTACTTTGTGTCTCAGTCCATCATAACCATCTTCACTAACACACACCTCCAAACAAACGTGATTTAACTTAATCTTTTATTCTGAAGTAAAATAGTATTAATATTGCTGGTGTTTTTATAAGTCTTAAAATAACATTTTTGTGACAGCTTAAGAACGGCATTGTAATGGAAATATTTATTTAACAAAGACAGAAATACGTGGTATGAAGGAACTCTGTGGAATGATCAGCTGAGTTTTATTGCAACAACAGGAACACAGAACAACATCAGACTGTCCCCCTGCTCTCTGCTCCTGGTTTTCCTTCGCTGAGCCAGTTGAGGCCTCATATATACTGTTTAGCAAACACTATTCTGTCATCTTAATAAAGCAAGATTTCATCCTAAGGCAGGACTATTCAACTGGCGGCCTGCGGGCCACATCCGGCCCGCGAGTGATCAAAGTTCGGCCCGCCAATTGGTTCATTCATCTCTTAAGCCCAAACCCCCGGTTTTCTACTTTAATTACTCTAAGTCCTTTTAGTTAAACATAGACATGTTTGGTGTCTACAGAAACGTCAGAATTTTGGCTACAAGCTGGTAAAAGCCATTTCTATGCACACTCAAGACAGTTAAAACTACAAGCAGTTGAATATAAAAATTGAAAATTGAAAATGAAATTGGTATAAAAATTTGGCAAGTCAGAGATGTCATATTATTTGTGTTAAATAGGAGGCAGAATGTGTTCTTTTTGTTTTGATATTGATWACTTTTATAGGGTTCTGTATGTTGTATTCATGATTAAATACAGCAAAATAATCTATTTCAACGCTAACAGATCTTTGTAATACTTGGATTATTTACATAATGACTTTAATTGCTGAATGTTAGGCCCCTGAGCTGTTTGTCTGCAGTAAATGTGGCCTCCGGAGCAATTTAGTTGAGTAGCCCTGTCCTAAGGAAATGCTGGGTCAAGGGAAAACACAAAGATAAACACAAGTGATATCTAAGAATGATTGTTGTTAGCAAATCTTGTTCCGGCTTTAATCATTCTATCTGCTGATGAACAGCATGTCATGAAAACCTAGGTCATTAAAGGATGTCATGAATTACTGGCTTAAACCTAAATATTATTTCCATAATAGGCATGACGGCGGCACAACGGCTCAGTGRTTAGCACCGACGCCTCACAGCAAGGTCCTGGATTTGATCCCTGTTTCGGASCTGGGGTCTTTCTGTGTGGAGTTTGCATGTTCTCCTCGTGCTTGTGTGGGTTTTCTTCGGGTACTCCGGTTTCCCCCACCCTCAAAAACATGTACAATAGGTTGCCTTCAGGCCCTGGCCTACCTTGGAAAAGAGATCTGAGATCTCAACGGGACTTGCCTGGTTAAATAACTGTAAATAAATAAAAATTAGAACATATCATTATTGCTGAAGTTTAATGGTTAAATGTACTTCATATAGAATATTAGTAACATTACTATAAGGAAAATATATATTGTTTAACATAAAATTTAATGTTTAGCAGAGATTGGCCTAATGTGGTGTAAAAGTTTGATCGAATAATAGAAACATAGAGAGAAAACAAAGAAAAAACAGGCATCTGCTGTTATATTACATAATCACACACCAATTTAGTTTTAAATTTTGAAAAAGGTCAAGGCTTTTTCCATTCCTTAAAAACAAAATGTTAGACAGACATCTTCACTTATACACACTGTCAAACAAACCAATAAGGAAAAGGTTAAGCAGTCAATTAAGCTTATCTTTATATCACGGAAACTGCAAGTTTGAGAATAAAAAAGTGCTTGTATTATTCCAAAGGATTACGTAAAAAGTGCCTTTTTGTGTTTTGATGCTTCACAAGGTTGGCACTAAACATTTGGATGCATTTGGATTTGGAGTGGTCCTTTTTCMTAGCGTCAGTGTTTCCCAAATACTGAGTCAAGGAAATAAGAATTGGTCTATGGATTCTAATTTTCTTTTTATTCCTTTAAATGTATTAGTTGTTTTTGAAATTGTATTTTGAGTTATTAGTTACTTTAAACTGGTTCGGTGGTAAATTTGACCATTATAATTTATAAAACTAAATAAAAGAAATCCATAGCTAAAACGTCATGTTGTGGTCACACCTGTCTTATTCTTTTGCTAATTCAAAAAAGACATTCTCAAAGATATCTTTGATGATGCTTTCTCCTGACTTCCTGTTGGTCTTCCTGTAAATGTTGACTCAAGATAATGATGTGTGCTGGTCTCTTTTGGTAAAATTAAGACGGTTTTCTTTTCTGCATTTTCTCTTTGCGGTAACTGCTCTGAGTCACATTTTACTCTCAACAGAGCTCCCCAAAGGCATCCTTTTCCTCTGGCCCTGGTCTTTGTCATTGTGTGTTATTTCACCAGTGTGCAGTCAGTGGAATTTTGTTTATAGGGATAGCTTCATGATGTGTTGTCTGCATTGAAGCAGCTTTTAACACTTCTTTCCTCACACATTTTCATGTCCCCAAAAACAACAGTGAAGCATTCTGTAATCAAAGAGTAATTAGCAGGGTTAGCTGACAGCACAGTCAGTTCATTTATAGCAAAGGCAAGATATTAAATTAGCAGCTAGTAAATTCAAAAATTACAAAACCTCATGTCTTTATTAGCAGTTACATTTTACAGCTACAGGTTATGTGAGCACAGTGGCTTAATGAGCATATTTTGTATGAAAAAATGTAATTTTATTTAATAATACATTCTTAATCCTCACAGCCAATGTACACAAAATACTATTGTCTCAGTATTTTTTATGTCATGGGATCAGATTAAAACCTGTAACACTTCTTTGGCACAATAACAAAAGATTAGGGCATTGCTGTCTAACATCACAAGGCTATTCGCTTAAGAAAAATCCTCTCAAACACCCAGTGGTTCCGTGATGGGCACTGTTAGCTTAAGACACATTCCTCTGGGATTTTATTTTAGGGTGCTGTTCGGTCCTTGTAAAGCTAAAGCAAGAAATGTATTTCCATATTTGGTATAAATTTAAGCTTTTTTTTCATGGACTAGCRTTGAAGGTTTAATCATGGGTTGGTGGGTCTGGTTTGGGAACTCTGAAGAATTACTTTTTTCATAGGATGTGACATTGTTGGCTCCTTTAAACTATGACCTTTAGTGGGTACTGCAGTGATGTATGTTGGGGGTGAACATTTGGTTTTTGTAAGCCATGGTTCTTGTTTGACAAAAGGYTGCTATGTAATTGGGTTGGAATGTAAAAGGCACTGTAAAGTTGGAGAGTGAAGACAAGCARACAAGCCACCTTGGAGTCCCAAGTCAAATGTAATAGAGTGAACAGTATTTCATTTAAACCTGGTCACGTTTAGGGACAAAAACTGTTCCACTCTTTCTTTAATGAGGGGCACAGTATGCACCGGGCCATCTTTTAGCTGAGAGTGGCAAACTGTGCCCTGGAAGACCATCAAAAATCTGGTGGCTTAAGCCAGGAATGGCTGCCAGGTGTTGTCCWTTGTCGTACTGTATATCTTGAATACAGGCCAGGTTCCATCTGTGCTCAATCCTATAAACTCAGTAGCAGGAACTAAATACATAAAGATGGAAAAAAATGGATTAGATATTATCCATTTAAAATTGTTTTCCATGCATTTGTGTAGGAGCAACTGCTATGTCCTCCTTCCAAAGAAAGATATTTCATGATGCAGTTGTGTTATGGGCCAATAAAAAAAACATTCTAACAGAATAAACAATTTTCCAATTTTAAAAATGGACAAAAATGTACTTGGTCTCAGTAATGTGTTTATTTGTTGAAATGCATTTAGAACAAATTTGTCAAGTTGGCTTGCATGATTCACTAAGTTTAATTGGTACAATGTTTTTGTCAAAATAAATTGGCTGTTATCTGCTTATAGTTTCAGTTCTAGAAGACAGAAATCAGTAACAGCTTGGTAGAACTGAAATTTAATAAAGCAAAAATAAATGTTTTAAAGCTTCAAGGAAGTACAGATAAGTTGACCAGAATGCTAAAGGTTTGTTTTTTTTTAATAAGTGTACCTTCCACAGAAGACATACTGACTGCACAAATCGTTTCCTACAGCAGCATTCCAAAAAGGTGACCGTAATGTGTTTTCCTTTCAGACTATTAGAGACACTTTGTTTTGTTGGCTTCTTGACCCAAACAGTGAGAATTCCAGGGGCCACATATTGCAGCTGTGTTCCTGTGTGGGCAGTAGTCTGGTGTACATGGGCTTTAAAGCTGCTGTATGTAGTTTCTTGAAAACCCAAAAACAGAAAAATTTTGAACAGATACAACCTTGTAGTCCCTCCCCCCTGCTCTCAGCTCCCCTTCCTAAGCTCCTCCCCCACAACAGGGCCCAGAGTCGGGAGCGCGCACGCTTGTTAACAGGAGGTGAGCCACACCGTAGCTCACAGAGCTAATCTGCCGTCACAGGTAAGAACAAACCATCAACAATATATTTTTAACTATCATGTCTTGCCCATACTTTATCTAMACAAGTGCTCCTTTTGTCATAACGTTACATTTAAATTATGTTGCGCTCTTTCTGTAAGTTATAAATAGCTATCAAGCTAACACAACACCGAATCTGCGCAGTGGTTCTGAATTCCGGTCCTCATGACCCACTATCCTGCATGTTTTAGCTGTTTCCCTGCTTTGGAACACATGATTTAAATGAATGAGTGATTGACAGGCTTCTGCAGAACTTAAAGACCTGCTGAAGAGCAGGGAAACATCTAAAACATGCAGGATAGTGGGTCACGAAGACCAGAATTCAGAACCATTTTAGGATTTCAGCAACATGACATGCCTGTGTATTAGTATTTTTCAGCTCTTGCTTTGCACAGCGTGACATTTTATCTTTATGCTATGCAGCTAGTTTTTGACAATCATCTACCAGCTGATGGAGAGAAGCTGTGGTGGAGCATAACGCAGGTCACTGGGAGACACAGCAGCGTGGGTTCAGCTCCTGAGAACCTCAGCAGGACATCTGCATCTCAACCCTACCTTCCACTCATCAAACCATATATTATTCTGCTGGCAGGAGTCTTGTTTCTGGCCAGGAGGATCTGTAGCTGAGCTTACAGATGATDCTGAAGACAACAGGCAGTTTGTGGCTTGCACTTCTGGTCAGAACAGGCTGCTGAGTGTGGACTTCAAGGACTGTTTTAAACATCTTCATGGACACTACAGTGGATTTATTCCCTTGAGGCTATACATTTTTAATACTGTCTTGCCATRTATAAAACATTTTCCTATTTAAATTAATATTTCTATTATAATTTTGGTAAATATTCTTCAATAAAGTGTTAAATGGTTTTAGTTTTTTGTAACTGCTTATTAAAACTAAAGCATCACTTTACCATTGAACATTACTGAATTATCTTTTGATCAATTACAAAACACAAACTTACATTAGGAATCATGATAAATCACTGGGTCAGTGCTAGACATGCAAAACAAGAACTAACTTCTTAAAAATATGCTCTTAAAAACTTGTTTTTTAATAGACACTGTTATTTTATGTCTCTTGTGGTAATACACTGAAACGTGTCCAGTATGTCTGAAGGGACCAAAAATWACTTTGTCTAGTTTGTTGATGCGTCTACAGCACCAGGAAGGCATCAGTGGCACTGCCCTGGAGTGGTTAAGGTCCTATCTGGCAAACAGAACATTTTCAATAAAAATTACAGGATTTGAATCCTTTTCTGTTCCTCTGTCATGTGGGGTTCCCCAGGGTTCAATTTTGGGGCCTTTGCTTTTTTCTTTGTACATCCTACCTTTGGCTTCAATTTTTAGAAAACACGGACGGCATCTCCTTCCATTGCTACGCTGACGACTGCCTATGTACTGACTGACTATGTACCTCTAAGGCGAGTTGAGGCTTGGTCCATTAAATCTCTTTTTTAGCATGTCTCGATGATCTTAAAGCCTGGATGGCCCTAAATTTCTTGCATTTTAATGAAAAAAAGACAGAGATACTTGTTTTTGGACCTAGTAGAGCATGCCCGAGTCCTCTAGTGGATTTAGACCCCTTGGCTATGTGTGTCAAGCCCACAGCTACAAACCTTGGTTTTAAGATGGACAGTGATTTTAAACTTGACAGTCAAATAAGGGCTACAGTTAAGTATAGTTTTTATCACCTGAGAAAAATAGCAAAKATAAAATCTATTCTTTCAAGGCAACAGTTTGAAGCAGTGGTTCATGCTTTTATTTCATCTCGACTGGATTACTGTAACTCACTTTATTTTGGAGTAAACCAGTCATCCCTCGCACGTCTGCAGCTGGTGCAAAATGCTACTGCCCGTCTCTTAACAGGAACACGTAGAAGGGAGCACATCACCCCGGTCCTGGCTTCCCTCCACTGGCTGCCTGTCTGTTTTAGAGTCCATTTTAAAATCCTTCCGTTTGTTTTTAAGGCTTTAAACAACCTTGCCCCAACCTATTTAACAGAGCTTCTTCACCGTAACACCCCCCCTTGGTCACTCAGGTCTACTGACCAGCTGCTCCTGGTCAACTTGGATTTCTTCCTGGGTCTTCTTCTGTTTCCCTGTGTTGGGTTTCAAAACAGGTTCCAATCCAGGTTGTAGGGTGTAGGTTGTTGGAGGGGTCAGCTTCACTCAGCTAGCTCAGCTAGTTTACTGCTTGAACGAGAGCGCGCTAGCTCGGCTGCGCTGCGTGCGCGCTGTGCGGGCAGGGACGGAGGTGGGCAAGAACAGCTCGTGCATGAGACAAACCTCACTTTTGATTGGCTGTTCGTCTCCGGGTCGAGAGATTTTAACAGAGGGCAGAAGGACCACCGGGAGAAGCCAGAGGACTTTTTCCCCCCTTTTCCCCCCCAAAGATTATCTGTCTAATATCAGTCAGGACATAGTGACAGTTTTAACAAATATGTCAAAAATATATATTTTAAAAAATTACAGACTGCAGCTTTAAATGATTTCTCCAGCTGATTTCTCAGTGGCCTCTTTATGTGTCTAACTTAGTTCAGAAAACCTCCTCATAAGAATGTCATCAGTCATCATTTTAGGTGGTGGGGTTATTGAGTGGTCTGTTTTTCTCTTGGGTATCATGTTAACTGGTAGGTTTTGTTCTTTTGGGTTGGTGTTTGTTCAATTTTTTAATTAGCTTTAATAAATAGGATTTTATTATTCCRTCTAAGTGGTAGCAGTTTTTAAAGTTTTCTTGGAGATTGTGGCTAAACCATAGTCACAGTCGACACGTATAGTGTCATGGCATCACGACGACATTACACTAACGTAATCATCTTTTGTAACTTCTGCACTATCAAGCAATGGTGATCAACTTTTCTTAAAGATAGTGAAAGAGAAGTCGAGAAACTAMCTGTTTTTGTAATGACTTCTTACTGATCTTTGCTTCTGTTGAAGATTAGATTCTTACATTTTGGGGGTCATGGTAGCTCTGTATCTTGACAAAGGACAAACCTCAATTTTCCAGCAGGAGGATGTTGTTGGCAACATTAGTTTTTATTTAATTATTCTTATTCAGGTCCAATATGCTTTCAATCATGTTTTTAACTGTATTTCTTTATAACTTCTTTGTATGTTGTCTGAAGGTTAAACAATCACATCTAATTCATGTGTCAACAATCAGTACAGTAGTTTTCTTTCAAAACTCAAGTCATGCCTGTAAAAATATTCAACTAAAAATGTGGGAATGTTTGGGACTCATTAATGTCAGTCATTTTCCAGTTGTGCCTGACAGATGTCTGAATAAGATTGTCTGTGCAAAAAAAACAGTTAGTCTAGACACTGGTCAATATGAGACGTGATCAAATTTAAATAAATGAGAAGAAGCTGAAAAGATTGTTTTTTTCTTGTAATTATTTTACCGAGTCTATTGTTAAAAGTCTAGTCAAGATTTTTTCTTATGACTATTTTGTGTTGAGAATTTGTCATTTTGCCGATCCTAGTTCTTTGCAGCTTCACTTGACTTGTTTTCTCAGTTTGGCTTTTAATCTTTTAATTACTACAAATAATCCRTTTCACTGGTTGATTTTTGTTGCAAAGATGGTAGTTTATTAAAGCTGTGTTCTCATCTATTGTCTGCCAGTGGAGAACTTGGACAGTAAAGGTTCACTATCATGGTGTGAGATCACTTCCTTTTCCACATTGGAATATTAGTGATTTGCAATTTGACTGGCTGGACTAATACCTTAAGTCCAGCTCTCCAGTAAACGTCAGCTCCCAGGCTTAAAAAAAATAATTCAGTAAAATTTTTAATATTTTCAGAAAAATTCTGTATAGCTAATGAAGTCACAGATTGTTTTCTTTATGAATAATTCAACTCCTTTATCATAGGTAACAAACTATATTTCTTGGTATTGAACTCTGTTTTAAGTTTTATTGAGTTGTGCCCTAAATTGTATCTTTTTCCAATAATATAATTGAATTTGTCAGTTCWGAAGAATGCCTAAGTTGAAGAAATGTATTTAAATACCTGGTTTGTACACTGAGTCAGTATAGCACCATTATAGTCTCACCATCCAGTTTTTTTAGGGTACATTCAAATTTAGAAATATGCTTGATGTGTTGAAATAAATTAGTTATCTATTAAATAAGCAATAAAGGTATTGACGGTGATGAATATAAGTCTTTTGCATGCTAAGTTTTTACTTGAGAAGAACATCATGCGGGCCTTTCCATCTGGACGTATTTAGACTGCTTGTGCTCGGAGCTGGGAGCCAGATGGCTTCAGTGGAGGGACAATAAAAATCTCCTGGGTCTACAGTAGAGAACACTTTTATTCAGATTTGTCTTCAGATAAAAACCCATCTGGACATCTTTGTTATAGATATGTGGTGAAGAACTTGCTGTTTTTGTTCATATGTTTGAAAGGTTTTTAATTCACAACAGATAACATGCTCAAACCAAAGGACCAAATATACAACATATTTTTGCGACATCGTCATTGTTTTTTAGAATTCTTTGTGGAAGTGGTGTTTATTGGAAACTGTAGTTATGTAATTGATCGTTGAAACAATGCCCTCCATTATCTTCCGTGAGAGTCACAGACAAATGCTTGTTTACTAAAGTCACTTCATTTCATGCAATCACACAATGTTTAGTTTGATTTCCACAAAGTCAGGTCTCACATGTGTCACCAAATGGTCTGTATCATGCTTTTAACATAAGTACGTAAGTAAGTAAGTAAGTAAGTAAAGTTTTATTAATATAGTGCCTTTCACAGACATAAATTCACAAGGTTGCTGTACATTCAGTGAAGCGGGGAGGGGGCAGTTAAGAAACACCCATTCAAGAAGACATACACGACAAACATGGGGGAACATCCAAGATTCAGAATTTAAGTTGCGTTAATATGAGCCAGTACCTTTTTATTTAATAATAAACTATTCTAAACACATAAATTACAATTAGGCTGCTGCCTTACACACCATTATAAATCAAAATCACCATGCCATGTAAACCAAAAGCAAACACGACAAAAATTAATCACAAAAAATGTTCACAATTTACACAATTTTTAACTCAGTCATGACATTGAAAAACATCACTTTTTGAAAGCAGGTTGCCCTCTGTGCATAAATAAAAAGCTTAGGTGGTGTTTTATTTGTTTGAGAGGATCTTTTTCCCCCTTTTATCACACAGGTGTTTACCACCAGGCCCTTAAGTTCTTGCATGAACTTTTACTGTACAAATTTGTCATAKTTTAGTATTTGCCCWACTTCAAATCTGRCTTTTTACTTATAAAGCTCACTTATCCTTTATCAACCTTTCCCTGCTGTCTTGAGRAACTTGACTGCATACCAAAGCTCTTCAAACACTACATTTTTCAGCTGTATTTACTGCTCAGGTTTTTTGGTGCAGGAACTATAATAGACCTGTGGTTTATAGGAGTGTTTCCAGATGCGCTTGCAGCACCAAAATTGTGGTGTCTTGACAGACAATGCAGTATTTGTCAATCAGTGTGGCAAATCCTAAAAAGTGCATTTTTGTCTCACCATAAACACCTTTGCAGGAGAATAAAATGATTAGTAGCGTTGAACTTCACTGAGGCAGGTTCTGATTAGAGTTTTTTTCTCTTGAGGAGCATGGATGGTATAAAATAGTGAAAAACCAGTTGATGGATCACAGTCATGTTTAACACAATTTGAACATACAGGTTTTTTCCTCTGGTTATGTCTTTAAAATATCTTATTCAACTAGCCAATTTAAATGTGACGAGTAATCATTCTTTATATACATATTCAGTTTAGAGGAGAATTATCRTTAACATCTTTATTTTTGCCCAATCCCTCGACTAGAGAAGTTCTGTATATAAACCAGAAAAACCAAAGTGATCTTGATAATATTAATGTTAGTTGTTTGTTAGTTGGTTTGTTTTTGTCACCTGTTTGTGTGTACATTTTGTCCACATTTTAGAACAGTAATRTACTCAAAGCTTTTGTCTTTATAAAAAACGAATAATATGATATTTTTGGCAAATTTTCAGCATCAACAATAAACTTCAGCAGCCTGAGGCAGCATCAGGAGTTCTGGAATATGCAATGAAACATTTTGGTGAATTGGTAAGTTTCTTTTAATCCTACCACAAAAGAAAGCAGTCCTAAATGTTTTTATTATTTTTATTATTATGACTTTCTGAACAAACTATTTGCATGTAGTAGGTGAAACATCTGGCATTATGTATTACTTTATCCAAATTTAACATGGTACAAAATGTAATTGTAAATCATCTTAGTGGGATGTAATATGTGAGGTTTCCCAGCTGTGCAGGGTGTCCTTGATATACATATTTTAACATAGATKATGGTTATTTAAGGTTGTTTGATTTTCAACAAACTGCACATTAGGAGCAGCGTGTCCCTAAAGTGCAGCCTGTGGAAAAGCCATCTGTTAGACTAATCCCAAGTGAGGGAGAGTTATGGACTTTTTGTTTTGTTTAATTGACAGGATATTTTTTTATACTTTTCACACCTTTTCTGTGTCTCCTGGGTGAATTTTTCAAAACCAGCTTCAGACTTCTGTATCCTTAGTGCTTAATTCCAACAAAATCAGACAGTATTTCAAAATTAGGGGTTTACAAAGTCCCTCTGTGAGTTGGCATCAGTGTATTAGGTCTGTTATTTTAAAAATGTTTGAATTTTATCGTGGATTGATCATTTTGTTTCTGGATTTTTTCTCTTGTCCACACAGAGGATGCTGCTCCCTGTTAACAACAACTGTGTGCAGTTTGCACAATATTCCTGCTGACCATGATTGTGTGTTTATTATATGTAATGTACTGCATCTTCTGTTTTCTATCAGGAAATCCAAGCCACCTGGTATGAGAAGCTTCATGAGTGGGAGGATGCTCTGGTGGCGTATGACAAGAAGATTGACATGAACAAAGAGGATCCAGAGCTAATCCTTGGCAGAATGCGCTGCTTAGAGGCCCTGGGAGAATGGTATGTCATTAGTCCSATCTACTGTGCGCACAGTTTTGTTTACCGTTATGAATAAAGATCTTATTGGGGCCTTGATGTTTTTCTTACCTCGGCTAAAATTCCTAAAAAATAATATTCAGCATTTTAGGTTGCAGCCTGCTCTTTGAGGCTCGACTTTAGTTGTTTACTCGAGTTACTGGGACCTGACCAAAGCAATTTAAAAAGAGAATTTATGAGCTGCCAGTAAGATGACGGCAGTAAAGTCAAACCTCACCACAGCTACGGCTCAACTTCAGAGCTGCCGTTCTCTTTAAAAGAACATTTTTTAAGGAAAAATAAAGTGACAAGGTGCCCAAAATGTCTGTATTAATCGAGCAGCACAGTATTCCCGACAAAGAGCAGATGCTGATTACTTACGTAACCTGCCATCAGTGCGGGTTTCTACACTGTGTTTTGTTTYGTGAAAAATATGATTCTAAAGTTTTAGAAAAAGTATTGTTTTTGTGTGTGGATGGACAGGGCAGGACTTTGTAATGATTCAAATTAACTATGTTCTGGGATCAGTTTTAAGACAAATGTTTCACCTGGTATTGTTTAGGCCTTTTTAATAGTTAAACTCAAACCATAATGAAGAATTGGTGCCATTTAAAAATTAATATTTAGAGAATAAATAAAAAAATTCATTAATCAGATATTCTTCCTCATTTATGTATTTTACTACATTGGTTGGTTGGTAAAGAACATTCTAGTTGAAGCTATTTTTGTTTTTGCTATCCTACAGGCAGATGGAAAATTTCCCCGACCTCCATATAAACTAGTGTTTTTTTTTTTCCTTTCTATGCATCAGTCTCGCTTTATTGTTTTCATCATCCAAGCTTTCTCCAGCATCCTGCCTGTTAAACATAGTTTGGGTTTGATCTCCGCCTGGGCAGAGCACCGATTTTTGTAAATAAATAATGAGATTGGTTACTCTTGTTTCCTGTTCTTGATCTTATCAGACTATTATGAAACTGTTCACTGCTTGGAGATGTTCATCTCTAACAACAAACGAGTAAATAAACGATGGCAGATGTTGCAGAAGCTTAGTTTAACTTGAAGCAAGTTTCCTGTTAAAAGTTTCCTATGAATTCTTTCTTGCCATCTGAAGTCTGTGGTGAATGTTTTCCAGGGGACAGCTGCACCAGCAGTGCTGCGAAGAGTGGACTCTGGTCAGCGAGGAAACTCAGGCCAAGATGGCTCGTATGGCTGCTGCCGCTGCCTGGGGTTTAGGTAACCACTCACGTGCCTCGTGTCAGCCCCATATAAACACATCAAATGGTTAGCAGTGACTAATATAATGATAGTGAGAACAGGGTAAGGAAAATCATACACTTAACACATTTTTTATGTGATTCTGAGCAACAAGAACCTGTGAAAATGGTAACATGGTGTTGCAATAATATAGTAAAGTTACTGTTTTTCATGTAAAAAAAATTGTTATAAAGTGTGGTTTAAACTGAGTTCATACAGGTGCTTAAAAAGGGTTTTTTAAGTTTTGGAAAGTGCTTGATTTCTGTATAATGCCCTTGAAAGTGCTTCTATTTGCACAGCTCTGTAATATAAACCACTCTAACAGTTTGATTAAAAACTTCAGTGTGGTACTTTTATGTTAAAAGTACAAAATAGCGAGCGACCATTTTGCCTTTAATGCAGTCTCACAAAGCCTTGCTGCTGCTCAGAGTGGGTTTGCTCTGTTTTGTAAAACTGCCGTGTGAGCTGATGATCACCTGATGAAAAGATCAGCCACTGGACCAGCGTCATCCTCTAGCAAAGCTATGAAGCAGACCTACATTGAACACATAACTGTGTCTTGGTAGCATTGGTGGTTGCTGTTATTATGACTGCTGGTTCAAAAATGCTACATACAAAAACATGGTTGAAACAAGAACCAAATCCTCAAGTAGCTTCCTGCAAGATATGCAAGATATTAAATTTAAGATAACTTGCGACTTTACAGGTAAATTGCAAATTGATGGTTGATAGATAAAAGGAGCTAGCGGTTTAATGTCATGTGCGTGCAATGACAAAACATTTTTATTGAAAATGTTAGTAAAAGTGGTTAGCTAATGGTTTAATTACGCAAAATTTAGCTATTGGCTTGGCAGTGTTTCATCATTGGTGTCATGCCTCTGATGTCTTTTGGGCTCCTCCTGCCTATTATTTTATTTTAAATTAATACTTTGACTTACAGATTTTAATTCATTTGCACAGTATTTATATTCAAATTTTCAAAGTGTTTATTGTCATATGCACAGATGAAAAACATGTATGCCGAGAGATAACCGTATCAAAAAAAAAAAGAAGAAATGAATTATCACTGAAAGGACACAAACAATGTTGATWAGATTAAAAAAAGAGACTAAACTCAGGATAATAACRTCAGAAGGGAACAATATAATAATGACAACAAGAAGGGAACTGTACAATCTGTTTTTAAAGTGTAATGTGCAAATGTGCAACAGGTAAAAGTCTGAAATGTGCACATTTAATCATGTGCACATTTGCAATAGTAAATGTCACGTTCAGCTGTTTAAGAGTCTGATGGCACTTGGGAAAAATGAGTTTTACCACTCTCTGCAGGTGTTTGCGATCCATAGTAGTGGCACTGTTGTACCAGGCTGTGGTGCAGCTGGTCAAGATGCTCTCTACAGTGCAGCTGTAAAAGTTCTTGAGGGTCCTTGTTGACATGCCAAACTTCCTTAATCTCCTCAGGAAGTAGAATCTCTGTTGAGCCTTCTTGACCAGCTGTGTGGTGTTCTCAGTCCAGGTCAGGTTCTCAGTGAGGTGGACACCCAGATATTTAAAGCTGCTCGCTCTCTCAATCTCAAGGTCTCCGATGTGCAGTATGAAATGATAGGCTCCATTCACAGTTTAGAAAGGCACACAGAGAWACACAGTCTTCTAAAGTTTGACACTGGAAAAGTCTGAAAATTTACCTTGAAAATGCTTGAAAAGTGCTTGAAAAACACTGTGGGGAAAGTCTACAAACCTTGTTTGAAGCAGTTATGATAGCCTGCTTGTTTACGTTCTTCATTAGTCAATAAAACAGCTGTATGAAAAGATTAACCAACTATAAAGAACTTTCATTCTCTCAGGTTTTTTAACATGGTTGTTGTTTCTCTAGGACAATGGGACAGCATGGAGGAGTACACTTGTATGATCCCAAGAGACACACACGACGGTGCTTTTTATAGAGCAGTTCTAGCCCTACATCAGGACCTCTTCTCATTGGCCCAGCAGGTGTGTGTGAGATCATTACTCAGCACTGTAAAGCATATAAAGAATATACACGGAACGTTTAAACTCTTGGAAACGCTCTTACATAAACATGCTTTATGGAAATTGACCTGGCCTTGTAGCTCCTGGGTTTTTACTTAGTCTTTATTATTGTTATTATTTTATTAGCCCTCACTGCTGTTCCAAAACYGATTGAATTTCCTTCCCTAGTTTTGGCTTCTTGTTAGTAGTAATAAAAAAGCACAGGGCTTGTTTGTTTTGATTTTTTTTTTCTTTCTTTCTTTTTCTTACGAGGTACATTTTGGTGTGGAAATTTGATGTTACTGCTAAAACTGTAAATCATCACGGCCTATGGCCTTAAACAAATCAAGGGCCTGTTATTCCTCCTGTCTGCCCTTTAACAAGGTCTGGTGGAGGTTGGGGGGGKGTGTTTTTCTCATTTGATGACAGTTGGGGGTTCACAGATGAGCTCATGGACCCCGAAACTGAATCTGTTGAAGCTGGACGCCGGCACATTCAACACGAACGCTTCAGCGCCCGACAACAGTAAACACTCACTGGTCCAATTGCTTTGTACTCATCCTTCCAGTCCTCTTTTTACTATTAGGCCCCGGAGACTTGCTTTCTGAGCCCCCTCTTCTCATCACAGCCATACGCCCCCCCTCTAATTTAAAGATTTGATCCAGGTGTGGCTTATAGCTTCTGCTGAATGCAAAAAGCAGGCTTTTGACTTTTGCAGACAATGAATGACTCACGATAAGAAGCAGATGGAGCGAGGATTAGAACGTAAATGTCAACATGAGCTCAGTCTAGTTTTCCGGATCTGGTTGGTAATCTCCGCSCCCCCACCCCTTTTAAACCCCCCCAACATTGAACCGTGCTTTATAATTCATGGGATGTGTTTGTGTGAAGTGTCTTAGCAGGCTTTATTTTAAAATCTCACAGTTTGACCTCAGGTGTAGGACTTTGGTCTTGCCGTCTCAGTAAGCAGTCTGCTGTGCCAGCATTCACAGTGCATTTAGTCTTCCRCTGTTTGTTTCATTTGCCGGGTGGGATTTTGAAACCAGCGTCCCGCTTTTGATGTTTCCTTTTTGTTTTCTTGTTCCATTTGGAAGTTTTGACCTTACGTGTCTTCATGCTACKCTGTAATGAAGACGTTACACGGCAGGAACCCTAAACCTGGGTAAATAAGTGCAACCTTTACGTAAGAGTTTAGAAGATTTGGTTAGTTGTTGTTTTGTGCTGCCAGAAGCCAGACGCTGCATTTATCAGGAGTCGTCTGGACGGCACATTTCCAGTACGGCCCCTGAACAGTAATTCGGGAGTAGACAGGATTGCAACTGTGCGCAGAGACTATAAAGCAGCTTCATTGTCACCTCGTATCAACCGCCCTCCCCAAACCCCACCTCTCGTTATGCATGCCTCAGGAGGTGTTTTGGCATGCCATCCCTCCTTTCCATCCCTGTGAAAAAAAGAATAATAATTGGTGGGAGTCGTTGTGAAACAGCTGTGTGCCCTCGCCTCAGAGAGCTTCCTTCGTTATTCTCCCTCTCTTTGCCGTCCCACTAATAACAGTTCCCAACAAACATAGGTCAAAGAGGAAATCGGCAGACTTTCAGCTACAATAATGTTGTCCTTGTTTGTCCTTTTTATTTTTATTTTTATTTTTATTTTTTGCTAATCTGTGTCAGCCTGTTCTCGGTTACTGTTTTTTCCACTCCTCTATGTACTCACAGGTGATGGAAGGACTCCAGGATCCATAAGTTAGAAAAGTGTAGCCATGACCGGAACAGTCAGAAAGCTGGAATCTTATTAATGAGTCGTTAGCACAAAAAAGGAAGACGCTGAAAAAGACTGGAGGAAYGAATTCATAATGACAGTTGGCTGATCATGATGTTTTCAGAGTTCGTAATGCTGTGTTGGCAGGAGCAAAGACCAACAGCTCCAGTTATGAATTCTCATYAGTCACCCTCCACTTCCTCCATTTCTTTCATTGGTCATTCATTTCAGGCTGTCTTCTAAAGTTCACTTAACATCCAAAACTAAGGTTACATAACCCCTGCACTGTTGGTCTCACCACCTCTAATACCTCTCCTTGTAAAACGTTTGGCACTCAGCAGAGSATCAAATCATTTTTGCCATAAAATAAGGGATTCTAGTTCTAGTTTCACGAATACATCACTKTTGGTGTCGTTTAAGTTAGAAGGGTGTGAGTAGCAAGCTTTAAMCCACCTTCCATTATTTTTTACACAGTCTTTTGTTTGCTGACAAATGTTCAGACTCAGAATATCCTAACGGAGGATTATTTCTGGAATATAATGTGTGATTGTGCACTCTGGGGTTATGCTAACTTGAGGAAATGCAAACAAAAATAGAGCAAGAAAATAAAACTTATCAAATTTAGGACAAGAACGTTGTACACCAAAGCACAACATGGCCGTTAAAATCKGTGATAATATAAAACGTTCATACTCTAAAATGGTTTCTTGTTGTTAATGCAGTGTATCGACAAAGCGAGAGACCTTCTGGATGCTGAGCTGACGGCCATGGCTGGAGAGAGCTACAGCCGAGCGTATGGGGTAAGTACTGATAGAAAGTACTGAGAGGAAAAAAAAATTGTCTTGTTTTGCTTAAACATACCTCTTCGCCTAACATCATGTGACGTAAGAACAACCACAAGATTTTGATGAAGCAATTCTTTAACATTTTCATTTCATATTCTTTGGAAGTTAAAGTGGTGTTTTTCTCACAGATTTAAATGTCACTAGAGTGTTAGCATCTGTTAGCRTTTGWTARCATCCGTTAGCAAAAATAGTGACCATGCAGGGCGTCGGCTCACAGCCCAACTAGATCTGTATCACAAATGTTTTGTAAYATTTTAACAATRAATTAATATAACTATGCTAATTGTGTTAATTTCATTTTAACAATCATGTAAAATGGCTAGATAGATATACAAGAAGAATATTTAATTTATAAGTGACAATGATTTAAACCAGGCCTGAAGTCAGTTAATAACTTACTTTTTACCTAGTTGAAAARTTATGACTTCATCTAGTAATAAAGTTTGTTTCTTATTTCTTACTAAATAATAACAGTAAATATTTACCAGTTGACTCTTAGAAAGTATTCACTGTATATTCGGTGATATTTTAGGATGAAACTTGTCTCTACCGCAGGTCTCAGCAGGTCGGGTTTGTCTATTAGAAACCTAAAAAAATATTCAGATATATAATATTATTTTACTCTGTAAATATTCCATAAATCAGACACAAAACCAGCTTTTAATATTTAATAATTTGTGATCAGTTGTAGCATGGTTCACTCTGTATAGCAGTATATGCTACAGAAGCTAATATCTGCTAATCAGTTCAAHAAYTAACTGTGATTACATCAGCTTTATAAGCTAATTTTAATTTTAAACTGTTACATTATTAACTTCAGTTCTGTTCAGATCCACAGTGAGGTAAATAAGATTAAATCTGTTTATTTRTGAAATGAGATATTTTCATGTTTTTCTTCTCTCGGTACATTCATAACTTACACAGCTTTGTGGCATTTTTATATACATTAGATAGCTTATGTACACTTTAACATAATAATAATTTGGTTAGTATTATTAATAGTTTTTATGAGTTCTATATCATCAGACTTTTTTCCGCTATGTTGCCAACACTTACAGTAATGGTAAATCCAGACTCTTTCCTGTTCTTCTTAGTGCTGTAGCTTCTACAGTAGATCACATGGTTGAGATTCACTCCAGCTGTTATATATACCTCCATGGTTTGCCTTTAGTATTCTATTAATATTAAATGCTGACTTCAGATTCACCTTAGACAGAATTAAACAAACCCCCGCTCATGAGAAATATATTTTTGGTAGCTGAAATCACAGAAGTGAGCTCATTGTGCTGCATGTGCTGATTGTATATTCTAATTCAGAATATTTACAAGCCTTAAATATCCTGTCACAAAGTCCAGACAAGACCCGTGCCTCATCTAGACAATCTAAATGCTATGAGCGTGTATGTGTGCGTGTGTTTTTGTTTCTCAGGCCATGGTGTCCTGCCAAATGCTGTCCGAGCTGGAGGAAGTGATCCAGTACAAACTGGTGCCAGAGAGGAGAGACATCATCAGGGAGACGTGGTGGGAGCGGCTTCAGGTAACTGCAGCACATGAAGTATGGACACACAGATACTCACGTGTGCTGAAGCTAATGCAATGTGAAGCAGATGTTGGAAAAGCTACTGTTACTAATGGAAAACATCCCCTGCACAGGCACGTTGAAACACACGCCATTTTTCTCAGGGTCTAAACCTCCAATAGTCTCCTTTTTTATATATACTGGATATAGTCCCATGTTTTGTTTTAAATGAGAAATGAATTTTAACATATTTGGGTTAAATGCCATTTTATGTTTCCATCAAACTTAATGCAGCAGGAAAATTCTAAAGTTTTACTTAATAAATTCAGAAAAACTAGTCCGATGTCAGTTGTTGAATATATTTCAGTTGTGTCAGTAAAACATTACGCTTACAAGTAAGCACATTCCCAAAGCAGAGATTTTTACAAGCTTCAGCAGAGAAGCTAATTCTGATTTTATCTGCTGAATCTATCAGTCTGTCTGTCAGTTTGTGTGTGACATCACTGCAAAATGTGAACCTGATGACACCAAATGTAGCAGGAAACCATCACACACCGTAGGYGGATTTGTGTTTTTTGGCAGGTGTTCATGTGTCTGTCTGCCTTTCTGTCTGTGTGAACAGAGTTTTTCAATACAGTAGCACCACAGCCACAAAGTGTGCCCTCAGGTACTTTACATGTGTATTAGAAATACAAATAAAATTAGAATTACATTATGAGTAAAGTGTAACTTATAGCTGTATCAGTCTGACTTTTATTTTCTTTCAAAATAAAATGTATGGGGTGTAAACAGAGCCACAAAGCAAATAATCCTTCAGCTAAAACTAAATATCTGTTTTACAGGGTTTAATATAATTAAATCTTATTTTATCCAACCTTGTACATTTGGTGTGTGAGAAAGTATTGATACACTGAAATATTGCAATATTTAATTTCTTGGTTCAGTATTGATTTTTAATTAAGACCTAATGGGTGTACGTTGTAAGAAGAAATGTGAAATACAAAGGTAGTTTTTTTTTTAATAATTTATGTTTTTTATTCATTCATTACAACAAGAAGAAAAATACATATACAATAAAAAACTTAATTTATAAATGAAAGGAAGCAGAGAAAAAAATCTTTATATCTTTCAGTTCTTGTTCAGTGTTCTTCTGATTGCATAAAAATAAACTGAATTTAATCAGATTTGTTTGTTTTGAACTGAGTTTTTTACGTTATACTCTTGATGAAAAAACTGGGAATATATCGCCTAGCTTAAAATATCGCAATATACAGTGGTTTGCAAAAGTATTCATACCCCTTGAACTTTTCCTTATTTTGTCACATTACAACCACAAACATAAATATATTTCACTGGAATTTAATGTGAAAGACCAACACAAAGTGGTATACAATTGTGAGGTGTAAGAAAATATCGATACACTGAAATATCGCGATATTTCA
>NW_013952470.1:584898-590067 GCF_001266775.1 Austrofundulus limnaeus
TGAAATATCGCGATATTTCAGTGTATCGATATTTTCTTACACCTCACAATTGTATACCACTTTGTGTTGGTCTTTCACATTAAATTCCAGTGAAATATATTTATGTTTGTGGTTGTAATGTGACAAAATATGGAAAAGTTCAAGGGGTATGAATACTTTTGCAAACCACTGTATCACGATAAATCATGACCCCTGTGTGGTTATATGTAACATAACATCAAATTTTTTTTAGCATAAAAAACAATGGCATTTGTATTTTAGGTAAACCTCCCACTCAGTCAACCAAGGAGACATTTTTGTTTTTAAGGCAGCATCAAAACAACTTTTTTTTTGTTCTTTTATCCTCCAGGGTTGTCAGCGTATTGTAGAAGACTGGCAGAGGATCCTGATGGTCCGATCCCTGGTTATCAACCCCCATGAGGACATGAGGACTTGGTTAAAGTACGCCAGCCTCTGCGGGAAGAGCGGCCGTCTAGTGAGTATACAATGAAACAGTTGTCTCAAACTTTYAGGAATTCTTTCAGTTAATTATCGTTGCATAATAATCTGGATAAATAAATTTGAATTTGGTTTGACGGGAAAATAAAATGAAGCTCTGAAAAAGTTACACACGGCCAAAAATTCCACTTCATGTCAGCTGGTTTTAAGCTGCCCCCTGAAAACTGTCTGCTGAAGAAACCTGAAACTACATATCTACTTAATTAAGCTGTGTAAATTTTCCATTTTCAGCCTCACTGCCATTCTAATCAGTTGAAGGAGTTAGCAGACAGGCTTGTTGTTTTTAAGCACACACATTTTGAGCGCCAAATCACTAAATGTGCTGGGATTGAATAAAGAAACGGGTTTGGTTTCCAGTAATTATGAGAGGAAATGTATTTTTAATGATGAATAAAGGTCTTTGTATGAACAACCTCTGTTTAACGTGTTGAGAAATAAACTTTCCTGCAGCTCAGTTACGTCTCTGAAACTTTGCCGCTAACTTCATCCTTCTAGGCTCTGGCCCACAAGACCCTCGTGCTCCTTTTGGGCGTTGACCCCTCCAAGCAACTYGATCACCCGCTGCCTACAACCCACCCACACGTCACATACGCATACATGAAGTACATGTGGAAGAGCGCCCGCAAGGTAGGAAAATGAACTGTTSTCTTATTTATAATTAGTTATAGAAATTGCATGCTTTAAAAAAATGACCGCTCCATATCATTTCAGTAAAGCTGGTACTGAGGTCTAATCATTGTTATAGTTATTTTAATACAAGTCAAAATAACAAATTGACATGAACATGTAACACCAATCAGTTTATTGTGAGTTTAAATTACTTTCTGGCTACTGCAGTTTATTTCTTCTCTTTTGTTTACCTCCTGCTGTTCCAGATATGATGTGTTTTCCTCAGTCCAGTTAGTTCAACTGTATTTTCTAAACAATTACCAGTGAGAACTGGCTCCCAAGTTAACTGATTAATTCCCATAATAATCAGTGGAGACAGCCAGGTTTGAGGGGATTTTGTCTTCATCATGGCTTGGAAATATTTTCCAGTTTCATAACATGATTTAAAAGTTTCAACGAATCCATTATTTCGCTGATTAAGGTAATAAACATTCACAAAAAGTTTGTTTAATTTGGCCGACCTTAAGGAGAGAACATTCTTCCTTTAATTGACTTGGTTAATGAGATCAGGTTTGGTTTGCAAAGATATTTTTAAAGTTGTTGATATAAATAAAAGTAATCATTTGTAAAAGCTTTGAAAAGCTTGCTTAATAAACATAATGCATAGAAACTTATTTATTTTGTTTGTTTGTTTGTTTTTGAGGAAACATTAATTTAAATGTTGCTGGTTGAGAACCTCCAACTAGTATTATAAAAGTTTATTCATTTAAAACAAAACAACATAAATTCAATATTTAACTAGACATGGGTTTTTACGATGTAAAAACAAGTGTCCATTGCCACGTAGCATGTCATTGCAGCATGGCTTTGCCTGCAGCATTGGACTTGCATAATGAGCTTTGACCAGGATCAAACRTGTTTTCTATACCAGGTTGTGCCTGTCACGTCAGCAGGTGTTTTTAATTAAGGTAATTGAGTGACAACATGAAGTTGGAAGAGATTTTTAGTTAAAGTTGCATTAGCTGGGTTTTGAACCCTGATCTCCCTCATGAAAGTCCATGACATAGACCATTAGACCAGTGGAGTGGTGGCAGAAGGTGGTGGCAGCGGTTGGTTTGTATGTGTGCAGAAAGAGGCCACATTGCCAATACAATTATTGACACTAAACTGCATAATATTACAACAATAGAGCAATATTAAGACAATGATATAGTAACACATCAAAATACAATCATAGTACTGTAAACACTGAACTACTGAGTTGAAATATTAAACTATGGTGCAGTACCARGTAGAGTAAAGCAGGGGGCAGTATTGGATCAATAAAAGGCTCCATTGACTGCCATTATAATTCATTAAACATTAACATTTCCTAAACTATAAGTTTTACAGGCACCAAAAGGCATAGCCATCATTTGGCACAGGAGCTTTACAGATATAAATTACAATGGCAGCTCTAGGACAAAGTATGCAGGAGGAGAAGCGTGGCAAAGTTGAGATGACTTGGCTGGGAAACGAATAACAATAGTGTGCATTGCATTGGCAATGCACACTGATAAAAACACCAATCAAACCTGATGAAAGGCAGCAGAAGAAGAAAAAAACCGTATGATTTCTGCCCCTTTTTCTCAAATAAATAAATTCAATCAAAAATAATCTTCAATTTAAAAAAACATACAAAAAATAAAAGAAAAACAATAAAGGTTTAATTCCTTCTTGAGCAGCAATTTGTACATTATATCCATACATATTTCTCCAACAAATTAACCATTATCATTCTCTGAAATGTACACACTGACTACTGCTAACAGTCTTTAATGTTTGCTTAGTCTTTGTAATTACTTATTTTGGAGGGAGGTGGACAAATTTTGACACAAACATCTAGTTTAAAACCTGTTCTTTTTAACTGCAAAACCATGTTGTTGTGAAACTCACACAGTCTGAGTTTTTTTATTTATTTATTTTGTATTTGAACAAGTCAAGACAAACTTTCCCTGGAAAAAAAGGAAAGTTGTCTTCATGACAACACATGCTGCTCCATTTCTCTTATAACTTCTTCACAACATGTCATTTTAAATCTTTCTTTAAGAAGTTGAGCAGGAACCATTCCTCTTATATGTTTTAAGTAACAGTTTGTATTATTTAAGACAACAGTGGGTGAAGCCAGAAGCTCTACGTTAAATGTTTTCTGGAAGTTGATATTTGTGTAGAAACAGTTTGGTTTTTTTTGTTGGTTCGGTGCMGTTAATGCAGTAAACCTGTGATTGCACTCTGGGCTGCTCTGTCTGTTGCTCTTTGTCTCCCAAACACCCATTCACTGTGAGCGCACCAACCCTCAATCACACACAAACACACACATTTATTACCTGATCCTGATGAGTGTTTGTGACTTGAGAAAGACTGTGAGTCTCAGTAGGGGACTTAGGTAAGTGTGAGCAGAACCACTGTGGTTGCAGAGACCAGCTGTGCTGCACAGCTGATAAATCAAAACAGATGTAAACTTTTCCAGAATAAAAATAAGAAAACATCTCTTTGGTTGTTCTATTTTCTTAGGTATGGAAACTTTGTCACTGATCTTACCTGATATGGCCTCGGTAACAATAATTGTTTCCCCCTGAGCTAAATATATTTGATTGATATTTATCTTTTTGATTATTATTGAGTTTAAAAGTACTAATATGAACAATGCAAATAACATTTTTTTAATTATTAAAAAATGATAATTATCTAGCAACATAGATTATAAAAGAAGTTGCTGTGGCCACAGAATAAATGACAAATTGATAAATTTGGTATCGCTCAGTAATATTTGCAGCACGACATGGTGGTTAGCACCGACGCCTCACAGCAAGAAGGTCCTGGGTTAAATCCCCGATTTGGACCTGGGGTCTCTCTGTATGGAGTTTGTATGTTCTCCTTGTGTTTGCCTGGGTTTTCTCCGGGTGTTCCGRTCTCCCTCACACCCCAAAGACATACAATAGATTGCCTTCAGGCCCAGGCCTCGCTTGAAAAAGAGCTCTGCGAACTCTGAGATTTTTCTGGTTAAAGAATTTTAAAATAAAAAATAAATAATGAGAATGTAAAAGTTAGGCACCATTTGGTTTATCTGTTCACTGGTTTTTTTTACACGTATTTCAGAAAAATCTAAACCACTTCAGACATATTTCAGTGACAGACGTTCTCTGTGGTTTTGTCTCGATTTCCGTCAGATCGATGCCTTCCAGCACATGCAGCATTTTGTTCAGGGCGTGCAGCAGCAAGCTCAGCACGCCATTGCAGCAGAGGACCATCAGCACAAGCAGGAGCTCCACAAACTGATGGCCAGGTTGGTGGCTTTCAGTAAATACACAGCACTAACAACCAGTGTAACGGTTCAGTAAAACCAGTTTAACAGAGGACACGTGACAGAGGAAAAATGCATTTTACTGTCATCATATTCCTTTGGATTCTTTGTGGGAAAAAGTCTGAGTGAAAAACGTTAAAAACACTTATTGAATAATCTACAGGAGAAAAAACTTGACAGTCTAATAACATGTTTTATTTTGCTGACTGACGCTGTGATGGAAAGTTTCCCATTTTCAAAAACTATTTAGAATCTCATCAAAGCTTTAAAACAAGTTAGCACGCCCATTTTGGCTCTTCAAAAATACGAAGGTTTAAAGTTAACAGTCTTTCTGTGCCGACAGGAGGATGATTGTGTTGTTTTTATGTTAGTCACGCAACAAAAAAGATCAGGTAGAATTCCAGGTGCAGTAAATCATTCGAGTGTCTTACGACCATCTGTGCCAACAGTTCGTACCCTCCCTCCTCTAAAACCAAGCGTGACTAGGCACAAGCAGCCAGAAGAGACTGTTCCTGTCTTCCACACGGCGACTCGGAGCTTCTGAGGAATGCGTGTTAGGGGAAAACACCTGCGTAATGTCAGTGAGGAGGCCTTCTCTCCAGACGTTCTCACACACTTTCATGAATGCAGGTCAGCCACGTGGTGCGGAGCACACCTGGAGCGTTGGGTTCGACTCTCACATTCACACGTTCGCACAGTTCCCCCCCCCACCCCCACCC
>NW_013952470.1:592217-605445 GCF_001266775.1 Austrofundulus limnaeus
ATCTGGTGAAAATTTCATGTCATTAGCACCTCTAGTAATATATTTACTGAGAAAAATGGTGACGTGTTCAATACTTATTTTACCCGCTGTATATCGAAAATGTCAAAGTTTTATCTAATTATACAGTATTATTTCCTTTTTTTTTTTAGGAAGCTGAAATTGGTTTTACAAAATCAAAGCTAGCCTTTTTAACGCTCTAAACTCTTGACTTTTTTCCCGCCGACGTTGAAGTTTCCATTCAGCCCACTAATGTAGTCATTAAGTTATTTTTACTGACATTTATGCCTTGGACATCTGACCTCATTAATTTTACAGTCCACAAAAGTTTGTTTTTAACTAATAAATGGCAAAAATGCTTTTATTTATTGCAGAACAGCCTATAAACCAATTGTCTAAGCTGCACCATCATATTTCTAACAGAAGCACTCGGAGAGTGCAAACCTTCGCCAAGTCCAATTTCCCCCATCCTGTAATAGAGTTAATGCACAAAAGCAGTGATGGAAACACATTTGACGAATAAGTTCTCACGTAGCGAACATTCAAGCAGGCAGTATGCACGGGATTTCTTCTCGGTGGAGTCGAATGTAGAATAAAAAAAAAGTCAAGACTTGTCACCCGACTTTATTCATCGTCAAACTGGTGTTGGATTAAGCTCCTAAGTTTTCATCAGTCACATTTCAYCRTGTAAAACGTCTGTTTTATCCCCTTGTATGAGTTTGTAATGGTTTGACTCTCTTTATAAAGTGCTTCCTGGTACCATCGGTTCATGAAGTGAGTGGGTCAGCGCGACCGGAAACATTACCTCGCCCCTGGTCTCATTTAAATAATAAAAATGAACAAACAAACAAACAACCTCCAAGTCTGAAGTCCACCGCACCTGAGCACGTCAGTCCTCCTCCTCGTTCTTCATCGATCTGTTTACAAGCCTATGACAATGTGGTGTGTTTGAGGAAGTGGGGAAAATAGGTTTCATGGTGCGGTCACGCACTTCCTGGTCACAAGACGTTCTCTAAATGCGCACCAAATGTGTAAAAATGCGCACATTATGGCAAGACTTATTCATCATTRCATCAGGTTTTAACATTACTTTTATAAAGTTTGAAGTCCGTGCTGTGTAATCCAGTTCWAATGAACACTGAACGCACTCACTGTTTTTTTACAGAAGCCCTGTGAAAGCATCACAGCTTTGCTGATCTCAGAGGATTAATCGAAAAAAAATTCCTGTACCCGCATCATGATCCGGAACATCACCAAAATTTAATGGTGTGTTCCTTGGCCCAGTACCCACATGTGTTAAAAATGTCATGACAATCCGTCCACAGGTTTTTGGGTAATGTTGTCCACAGACAGAACGACAGACAGACAGACCGACACACGCGACCAAATACATTACCTCCTTGGCGGAGGTAATAAGTTTTAGAAATGTTTTCTTTGTCAAACTAAATCTCTTTTTTTTTTTTATTTCTGTGTTCCCTTCGTGCAGATGTTTCTTGAAGTTAGGGGAGTGGCAGCTCAGTCTGCAGGGCATCAACGAGAGCACCATCCCCAAAGTTCTGCAGTATTACAGCAATTCCACTGAGCACGACCGCAACTGGTACAAGGTCAGTCCCTGCGTCCCACCTTTAACCTTTCACCTCTGACTTCTCAATGCCTTCCAGCTGTGTCAGCAAATATTTAAAGCCCCTGTGTTATTGTCTTTCAGCAGATTTTATGAGTTTAGTTCTTGTTTAGCTTCCTCGTTAAATAGTGATACATGTGGCTCCTCTTTCCCTTGGGGGTCTTGGATCAGAATAGAGCTTCTTTTTTCTTTTCTTCACCAYGCCTGTGATGCACATTACAGTTGTCTCCTACTCTCTTCTCATCCATCTTCAAGCGCTTCTTTAATTTGAAACTGTTTAATAGCTGGTTGCATAACCCATCAAACAACAAAGACTTGATCTTAAATTACAGCCCCATGGAAGATTTTAGTCCAGATAAAACCAGAGAACATCCAAAACAAATGTGCAAGTTATTTCAGAGGGTTAACTATTAGGAATCTGGAGCTTTTGCCTTCTTTTCACCAGGCCTGGCACGCCTGGGCTGTGATGAATTTCGAGGCAGTGCTGCACTACAAACACCAGAACCAGGGGCGYGACGAGAAGAAGAAGCTGCGGCACGCCAGCGGCGCCAGCGCCACCAGCGAAGCCAGCAACAGCGACAGCGAGGTGGACAGCACCGATCACAGTCCGGTGCCCTCACCTGGACAGAAAAAGGTCAACGAGGTGGGAGTCACGGATCATTCGCTTTCTGTTCCTCTCCATGATTTCAATTGAGGCAAAAAGAAATGTAGTCGTGCATTAAACRCATGTGTGGTGTGCTGGTGTGCTGTTCTTCTGCAGGACCTCTCAAAGACTTTACTGCTGTACACTGTTCCTGCTGTTCAAGGATTCTTCCGCTCCATTTCCCTGTCCAGAGGGAATAATCTGCAGGATACACTCAGGTGAGTTAAATGACTGTAACACAAACAGGTGGTCAAACAGAATCTATTTGCATCAATGCATTGCTGATAAGCTCTGTGAGTATAGGAGGACCTCTAGTGGAGGATTGTATAATCCAATATAGCTTAGAGGGGAAATATTCAGGTTTTCTTTCTCTGTTTTTCAAACCTTTCAGGGTTTTGACTTTGTGGTTTGACTACGGTCACTGGCCTGAGGTGAATGAAGCTTTGGTGGAGGGCATCAAAACCATTCAGATAGACACCTGGCTACAGGTAATGCACATATTTAAARGGATTTTTATGCACTAGCGTTGAATAAGTGTCTTTATCAGTGTGAATGCCTTATGTCATTCACACTATTGAGATCATTTTTCCTTACATACGTTATTTGGCCCCTTTCTAGTTCCACAATTTTTATGCTATTTCAACAATTCAGATATCAGAAAGTTCAGCTCTTTCATGTCATGCCTGCTATGACTTTTGGTATTTCAGCGATTTATACTTTTTTAGACGTTTCACTTTTTTAGCCACTTTTTTCCCATTGAAAATGAATGGAACAACATAAAATCCTTCAAATTGTTTCTAAATCTTTACAGAACCTTACACGGTTTGTTCTGATTATGTTCTTTTTTTACTCCCTTGTTGAAATTTTAGCTAATTATTTTTGCTAATTTTAGCTTTTTTGTTCTATTTCAGCTAAAATTCTGCTTCTTTCTGCTATTCAGTTTTTTTCTATTTTTTTGTGCTATTTTTTTGCTATTTCTGCTTCTTACAGATGCTTTCYGTTATATTTAGCTATTCGCTGCACTTTTAGCTAATGTTTAGCTGGTATTAACTAATTTCTGCTAATTTTAGTTATTTTTTCTTACAGTTACTTTCTGCTTTATTCAGCTATTTTAACTTTTAGCTTCTTTATGCTATTTCAGCTGTATTTTTGCTCATTTTTCTGTTTTTCTGCATTTTTTTTGCTTCTTTCAGCTTATCAAGTTTAACTTACAATAATACTTTTGCTATTAAACATTTTCAGCTCAATTTCAGCAGCTTTCAGCTAAAGTTTTCAGCAACAGGCATTCACACTAGCATTCCTCTAGTTCTAAGTAAAAAAAGACAAGGTTAGGAAGTGATAAAATATAAACCTTAAAAGAAGCACATTTTTTAAAAAATAAATTGAGCACTTGGTCTTTTTTTATTTTTTAGGTGATCCCTCAGCTCATTGCTCGAATCGACACGCCTCGAGCTCTGGTTGGTCGTCTCATCCACCAGCTGCTAACAGACATCGGGCGATATCATCCACAGGTACTGTTGTTTTTACTGCCCCAGGGTTTTTTTTATTCCACACAATAAAACAGAACCAAGACTARAACTTAGTGTCCATTCTGTGTTTACCTCCAGGCTTTAATCTACCCGCTGACYGTGGCATCCAAGTCCACCACCACTGCCCGACACAACGCTGCTAACAAGATCCTGAAGAACATGTGTGAACACTGCAACACCCTGGTTCAGCAAGCTATGATGGTAGCCGGGTTTAGTCCAGTTTATCAAACTWTATAAAATCATAATCTTTAATCTTAAAAAAGTTGAGCTTCTATCAGCTTGTAATGCCTGACCATAAGAAAAAGTGTGTTTTCTGTTGATCTAATATTTGTGTTTTTTTACCCGCCTTTACATGCATTTTCAATTGTAAATCAAAAAAAATGTTGAGGAAAAAAAAGTTTCTGCATTGGAGTTTTATCTGGATCAAAAACCCTGAAATCACTCCTCTGTTATGATGTTCTCTGTAATATAAAAGGCTTCAGTTGAGCCCTCGTGTTGTTTTAGAGGCTCAGTGATTTGCTGTGAAATTAATATCAGAGAGCAGATTGACCTTTTATTTGTTGTCCTCCTCCATTCAGGTGAGCGAAGAGCTTATCCGAGTTGCCATATTGTGGCACGAGATGTGGCACGAGGGCCTGGAGGAAGCCTCTCGTCTTTACTTTGGCGAGCGCAACGTTAAGGGCATGTTTGCTGTGCTGGAACCTCTGCATGCCATGATGGAGAGGGGACCACAGACCCTCAAAGAGACTTCTTTCAATCAGGTGTGTATCATCTCGGTATAAGGTTTAATGAGGTTTTTGCGATCGCAGTGCCACAGAGGGTGACCTCCTAAGGCAGTGGTCCTCATAAATAGCTGTTTTTTGCAGGCTTATGGAAGGGATCTGATGGAGGCTCAGGACTGGTGCAGGAAGTACATGCGCTCCGGGAACGTAAAGGATCTGACGCAGGCCTGGGACCTTTACTACCACGTGTTCAGACGTATCTCCAAACAGCTGCCACAGGTGAGTGGAGTCTGTTTATTTCTGTGGGTTAGATATAACTGTGAAAATTTGACATCAAAGAATGTTAGTAAAATTAATTTTTACAAATATTATTTTAATCACTTCTTTCTATACATTGAGTCGCAGGCATCTTAAAGTACCTGTGACATGTATAATCCTCAAATACAAAATCTTAAAGGAAACATTTTTATATTTAAGAAACTTGGCATAATGCACATGAATTTACCCATTTCGCCACATAATTGTCATTTTCGTTTCAACTTGGTTCAGTCAAAGTGAAACAGGAAGTGACATCAAAGGGGAACTCTGTAATTCTCTGGTCTTTATTTAATGAAACAAAATTATTTGAACTCCGACTCTTCTTTATTTCTCTGACGGTGACTCAAAATAATCTAAAGAAACATCAGATTCTTCTCTAAAGTCTCATTAGCCATTGTAGCAATRCTCTGTTCGTATTTAGACATTCCCCTTTGACATCACGTCCTGTTACTTCTCATGCAAATATCTCAACAACTGTTCATTTCAGCAGCGTGAATTTTTTTCTGACAATATGTTATCAGTGTTATCTTCCCAAAAAATTCTTACAAAAATTTCATGTCCCAGGCACTTTAAACCACATTAAATCTGTATTTACTAACTATAAACATTCTGTCTTTTTGAGCCCAGTCATGTTAATACCCTGCATGTTTAGGTTATAAAACATTGCCGTCATGGGTCAAATGTTTTAACTTAAATAACCCGTTTAGATGCTTTTTGAAAGGAGTAGAAATTGAGCTGATTGATGTCATCCCTCATGACTATCATTACATTGAAGTGACATTAGGCATAGCTCTTACTCCACATAATAAATGGAGATGGAAATGCTGTTTGTCATTGTGGCGTGGCCTTGCTTACGGCGATGCTTCCTGCTGGGACATTACAGCACGCAGCATGAAAAACACAGCAGTATAATAACCTGCTGAGAGCAGTGCAAATATTCTCCCACAGGGTATTACCACAGAAATAAATCATCACCGGGATGCAGATTTAGAGCAAGTTTGGGTGAAAACGTGGTCGCAGTAAATCAACAAATTTACAAATTAAAACCCAAATAGGCAGGAAATAGATGGAGAAAGTTCCAGAGGTCGTAATGAGTGTCGGATCGCAAATAAACAACTTTTTTGAGGTTAAACATTAACTTCTACATAAGCCAGTGTCTGGTTCCATTTGCTCGTAGCTTTAGGCTTTGTTTTTGTGCACAACAGTCTCAAAACCAATTGTCTCTTTGTGTTCTACATCCTCACCTCATCAACTTTTCCCACAGCTCACCTCCCTGGAGCTACAGTATGTGTCTCCAAAGTTGCTGATGTGTCGGGACCTGGAGCTTGCCGTGCCCGGCACTTACGACCCCAACCAGTCGATCATTCGCATCCAGTCCATCGCCCCCTCCCTGCAGGTCATTACCTCCAAGCAGCGCCCACGAAAACTCACCATCATGGGTAAGATGAGGAGAAAACTGCACGAGCCTTGTGTTTCAGAAAGCATTATATAAGGAAAGTAGATTAAAAAGTATTTGTGGCGTTGTGCTTTTTCAGGCATGAGCCGCCACATCAGGAAGAAAGAAAAAGTCAATAATAATAATAGAATCTCTACCCGAAACAATAAGCAGCCTCAGGGACGTGGTTTATTTAATATTCATCAGTCTAGGCAAAGTTTTCTGTTTGGTTAATTTATTAAAATAAAAAAAGCACATTCTCTAACAAAACAAAATTAAAAGCAGAAATGAATCACAGTTCCCACACAAAAAAGGCTCAGTTTTCTATCAGCTTTGCATCAAACAAGTCATCTATTTTTCATTTTCTATCTGCAGAAAAACAGCACAGATTGATCTGTCAAGAAACCCATCGCTGTACATCAACACTGAATTGAATATAGAAATAAATAATAGAAATAAATCATTCTTACACTGTCACCTACTCTGCTGTGTGAAATAAAATATGGCTTTAAGGATCATCTGAAATGACACAGGTGTATAAAGTCACTTTGTCTTGAAGCCAAATCCCTACGTTATCAATCACAAACAGTTCAGCCTGCTTCACACCTTTCACCGGACGGTTTGATACCTTGTTCTGATGTATCCCATCAGCGTGACACAGCACACTGTGTAAAAGATGATAGCCAATAAATCAGCTGACCTCTGGAGCAAGACTTCAGATTAATACCTGTCACCCACTGCAGGCAGCTTAGATTTACTGTCATTGCTTCGTCCCTGTTGACGCACGCACAATGTTTCTAACGGAGTCCTTAGAGGCAAGCGCTGGGCAGAACACAAGCATTGTTTGACTCTTTCCATTAAGATCAGGCAAAATCTTATCAAGTGCAATTAACTGTCAGAAAAACTGCCCAACAGTTAATAGTTGACAGTTTGCAATTACTGCAGTTAGTTCCATGTGATGACGTATTTTTGTGTGCGACACACGATCAGGCGTGCATGTGAGCCCACCGGTAGAAAGCAGTGCAAAGCAGCTAATGCTAACCCTAACCCTATGAACATATTTAATCACCTGCAACACCAACATAAACTGGAATACAAGGAAAAGTGGACCAAGGATAACTATACCAACTATACTGCTTTTTGGCCGAAACTGCACAACCCTACTTTACATTAAAATTATAATGTAGTTTATTAAAATAGTTTCACCTCTGGTAAGACATGGAGTCATTTAGGAACATTGTCAACAATTCAGGAAAGGTTCACACATTTTCCTTGAAGGAATATTTATATAGCTCTGTCTTTCCTGACAGAGTTTAAAATGACAGTTGTAGCCATTTTGATCAAACCTTCACAACACGCACTGTATTTGTAGAGAAACATTCTCGGCAACTACCACATCAGATTTTAGTGAGTAAAACCATTTTGTGTTTGGACCAGCAGTGATGGCAGTATTGAATTGGATTGACTCCAAAATAGGGCTGCACGATGTTAGGAAAATCTGCGATGTGCGATATCAGTGCTTAATATTGCGATGACGATATGACTTGCGATAAATGAACAAATATGTATGTAGTGTTCTTTCTGCTCTGGGTTCAAAGCCCAATAAAACAACMTAAAACAAACTTTTCATTTCCATTCCAGCCTGAATTTCTTTTTTTAATTGACCCAAATACATGAAGGGCTCCATTTGATTGGTGAAATATTTCAAGCTTCCATCTGAATGTCAAAACGCATAAATGCAAACTTTTAAGTCAACCATTTATTGCAGTTTATGCAGTTGTTGCGATCTGCATTTTGCACAGGCTATTATTGCGATGACGGTGAATTTTTGATATGTTTTGCAGCCCTAGTTCATRAGATATTTTGCTAACAGAACTCACAAAATGAATGGCACTTGGAGCATATGTTGGGGCTGACTCTCAGCTGTCACCACACCAAATTTTAACTCAATATTTGAAAAATTGATTTGTATCCATTTTTGTGTATTTGAAAGTTAAATAGCTGTGGTGGCTGTCTTCAGTGGGATTAATTCCAAAAATTAATTATTGTAGATAATTAATGAATGGACATTTTCACGTTTCATTAAAATGTGCCTAGTGGTTTGAGATATTTKAATAAAAACAGAGTTAATACATGTAGTTATTGGGTAAGGTTTTGAATGAACATCTTGTACRGTTTGTTAAATCTCAGAATGTTCGTTAAGGATCCAAACATACACACGTACGACACTGCAGAAAACTGTAGTTGTTGTTTTCTTTTATTGAAAATTTATAATCGTACTGAGTATTGAAAGTTTTCTCATTACCACATCATGCTCAAAACCCCCAGTAATGGAACACCACCACCCCGAAACCTATTCTGAGAATAATGTGCTTCTTATGAAATAATTTATTTCCTACTGAAACTTGCCAGACGTTGCCTCAGGTGATGGTAGTAGAGATCACAATGCAGAACAGCAAGGGAGCACCCCTGCAGATAGCAGCCAGCACTGCCAAATGCTGGCATGTAATTACCTTTACATTAGTCAGTAATTCGCTTTGAGCAATGTATCAATAATGTATTTCATGGCTCCATCTCTGCAGGAAGCAACGGCCATGAGTTCATGTTCCTGTTGAAGGGCCACGAGGATCTGAGACAGGATGAAAGAGTCATGCAGCTGTTCGGTTTGGTCAACACTCTGCTGGCGAACGATCCTGCATCTCTGCGCAAGAACCTCAGGTAGATGCACAGACAGGTTCTCAGGCTGGAAAATCGCACACTAGCACCTTTTTCTTTGTTTTGTTTTTTTTTCCGCATAAACACTGGACCGGTTGTGAGAAAAGTTTTCTGTCTTTGTCTTTGCGTTCTCTTTCGCACAATCAGCAGGACATTTTCAGTTTGAGTTTCCCTCTTACTACTGGAAGCAGCAAAGCAAAAGCAAATTTCATCTGCGTGCTCGTCATGAATTTTTCTGACAGTTCTCTGCTCTGTTCTAAAACCAAATGTTATGAAGACGGCGTAAACTTTGCACAAATTTGGTTCCAACTTATTTAACATTTGCCATCTCACATAACAAGCCTTTAAAGGGGAGTTATTATGCAAAATTGGCCTTTTTTTAGCTTTATATCATGTTACAATATCATTCCCTCATCAAGAACAGAGAGTGTTGCTTTGACTCGTTCAGACACGTTTGAGAAATCCTTGAATCTCCTGCGGTAGCCATGTGGAGCTGTGTGAATGCTTGCTGGTACAAAGCTCCGCCCATGTGAGCAAAGCTCCGCCTTTGTAAACAAAGCTCCGYCTGTTTACGCAAAGCTCCTCCCCGCAGCTCAGTCTGAAGCTGAGCTCCCGCCCCACAGAGCACCCCTCCCCCAAAAGCCTTGTTTTAACTATATGCTGAAGTGGGAGTGTTAGAAACAGTAGGGAGTTCTTAAATAAACAGAGGCCAGTTTCAAGATGTTTAAATAGACTATGATGCAAATTAAATATAGTTTTGATATGTTCAGTATTTTCATAACWACTGACAGTAACATAGTYACTTGATTGTAGTATAGAATTGAACTATATGCCTGGAAATTAACCCCCCACCCCCCCTTAAATAATGTTTTTAAACTTTTTTAAACTAGCTTTTAAGAGTCTATAGGAAATGTATGTTACACATCCTGACAAAGAAGTGTGTATGTTTGTGTGTCTTTGTGCGTACTTCCGCTCTGCGTCGGGGTCATCAGTATTCAGCGCTACGCCGTGATCCCACTGTCCACCAACTCGGGCCTGATTGGCTGGGTACCCCACTGTGACACCCTGCATGCCCTCATCAGAGACTACAGGGAGAAGAAAAAGATTTTACTCAACATTGAACATCGCATCATGCTCAGGGTGAGAAATCACTTCTGAACTCCAATAAACACACACTTCCTTTGTTTAAAGTTATTTTGACAGGTTGGTTTTTTATTTAAACTTTGCTTTTCTTTAAATTATGATTATTTAACAATTTAAAGTTGTGCCAGCAATCACATTCGCAAGATAAATTCTGCTAATTTATGTGTAAATGAGCTTTTTTTTGTGCCAACATTTGGTCTCGTTTAACAAACATTTGTAAACTTGTTTTCCTGTTAAGACATCTATACTAAATGGATTTAATGTCGCCCCTAAAACAGGTTTCCAGTAATTATTTAGAAGAATAAAAATCTTTTCTTAATCAAAACACATTTGCAGACCTCGTCATAACATAACTACATATTTCTTACTCTAAATTCCCAATTAGTCAAATGAGTGTGCATGATTCTTGTATAATTGTCAATTTAACTACATAGTAAAAGTAAAACGTTTGTTTTGTATTCAAAACAAAGAAAAAAAAAGATCAGACTTGTTTTAAATTTCAATTAAATTTAATGAATAAAAACTCTTTTTAAACAGCAGAGYTTTGAAACTCTAGTTATTAAATGTTAGACATAAATTGACTTGTAAAATGTTTTTACCTCCTCCGTCTACTTTAAATACCATCCTTTTATCTGCTCCTAATTGTGTTTTCTTTTTGTATGTATATAGATAATTTTTTTCTGGAAATGACTTTCTTGTTTTGGGTATTTCCATTGTTCATCTGAGTTTCTTTTAAGTAAAAAATTAACACCACCCTGCTGTGAAGCTGTGATATTTAGAACACAGTCACTCTGGCGGTGACAGCTGAAGTTAAAAAATGAGCAGCTTTCTGTTTAGAATGATTCCCTTGAGCTCTACCATCATTTTTCTGTTTTTAATCTGCTGTTTTCAGCCTCGTCTGGCAGCAAGTCGTAGATAAAGAGGAGTTTAAACTGTGTGTGTGTGTTTTAAATGTGTGTATTTCAGATGGCACCAGACTACGACCACCTGACGCTGATGGAAAAGGTGGAGGTGTTCGAGCACGCGGTCAACAACACTGCCGGAGACGACCTGGCYAAACTCTTGTGGCTGAAGAGCCCCAGCTCCGAGGTGAGAAGGGGGTGGGGGGACTTGATGTTTTTCAGTGCAYGTCCTCAAATCTTAGTGATTTCTGGGTAAAAAAAAATCAAGTTCTCTCAGTTAGGTAGCAATTAACCTACAGATTTACCCAATGAGGTGCCCTAATATCTGTGTAACTTCAGTACTGGGGTTTAGACTCTACTCWCAAACCAATGATTTCATTAACAAATGCTTAAATTAAATCTATTTTAGGAGCATATTCTGCATTTAGCACCCTGTTTATTTGTATTAACTTTCTGCTTCATTGTTCTAAAACAAAAATAGATACGGCATAGCGGTAGCATATATTAGTTTTTGAGTTACAAGCATTTTTCATGTCTAAACACCCCCTTTTTAGATGGAGCCCCCTCCTCAAATATGGCGTCTATTGTAAARCCGTTGGCTGGCGCAGTGTAGGTTGAACACATCTACAGTCCTGCTAAATTTAATGTTGATCAGTGCAGCCTAGGGTTGGACAAYATTGGCAAAAAAATTAATTTGACGATTAATCCCCTGGATTCCCTGGACGCCCTTATGTCCTAGTCACRTGACCARTTTAGTGGGAAAGATTTGCTTTTTGTAATAATCTGTTCCAAATTGTGTCAAAATTACTGACTTCAGGCTATAAATCAATTTTTAAACTGCGTTGATAGATAAGTAAATTACAGAACTTTTTTTTTTATGTTTGTCCTATTTGAAGTGGAGAGGAGCAACGAGCAGACGATTGATACGATTAATGCCACCAGTCAGTTAATCGTATTAATGGTCAAGTGCCAAAAAATAATCAAATAATGTTTTTCTGGTGATTAATAGCACACGATACGATTATGCCCAACCCTAGTGCTGCTGTTTCTGTGCTGCGGTTGACCAAAAATCACTGAAAAATAAATAAATATATATATATTTTTAAAGTACGTAAACAATAAAACCCCCCACTTCGCGTGGGAGGGTCACAATAAGAAGAGCTCTCAGAATTCAGGTGTAATTTCTCCTCCAGGTGTGGTTCGACAGGAGGACCAACTACACTCGCTCCCTGGCTGTGATGTCCATGGTGGGCTATATTCTCGGCCTGGGCGACAGGTGGGCTTCTCACTACAAGAAGATCAATGTTCACCTTTAAAAACTTCTCTTATTAATAATGAGATTTTAATTTTCCAGACATCCATCCAACCTGATGTTAGACCGGTTAAGTGGCAAGATCCTTCACATTGACTTTGGAGACTGTTTTGAAGTAAGAGGAGGTTTTCTTTCACTGTTTTAGTCTATGATTGAATAGTTTTTAAATCTCCTAACCTCCTCCTCATGATGCATTAAACAGGTGGCAATGACCAGAGAGAAGTTCCCAGAGAAGATCCCGTTCAGACTGACGAGGATGCTCACCAACGCTATGGAGGTAGAGCTCACTACTGATGCTGTTATCTCAATATGTGGACTCGTTCAACACTGAGTGTTTTACAGAGCTATAAACTCCACAAATATTCTTATTATCCAGTTTCAGCTGCTTTTTCTAAGTTTGATGAACAAAATAATTGGTGGTCTTTTCCCAAAGTTTTATTCAAAAGTTATGACTCAGTGCGTTCTGCACTTAATGAGGAAAGAAGAAAAGGCATTAAAAATTAAAGCATGAAGAAATAGGAGCTTTTTTTTACAACTTTATCTTTTAGTAAAAAGCTTTTCTTTTAGTTTTGAGTGTGTGTAGTAAGTAAAAACGTCAGAATCGCTTTTCAGTGACGATGGAAACTTTTGCCATTGAAGACCTTTTGTTAGCAGCGTCTGCATTTCTTTCTGTTTAGGTGACCGGTTTGGATGGGAACTACAGGATCACCTGCCACACCGTGATGGAGGTGTTGAGGGAGCACAGGGACAGTGTCATGGCTGTCCTGGAGGCCTTTGTCTATGACCCCCTGCTCAACTGGAGGCTCATGGACAGTAAGCACCTGGTTTTAAATCCGCACACGTATCAGATGTTTGGAAGTTGTGTTGTAGAATCCAACCTCACCAAAAATG
>NW_013952470.1:606404-610591 GCF_001266775.1 Austrofundulus limnaeus
GATGGATGGATGGATGGATGGATGGATGGATGGTTTTTTTTATTATTTTTTATCAAAAAACACAAACAAAAAACAAACTAACAGAAAAAACACACCCCTAAAAAACCCTCCCATCCCTCCCCACCTATAACCGGATCCGTTACGTTCCGTTTTTTTAAAGAGCGAACTTCATGTCTGATCAATGAACTAAACAATAGGGATGGGTACTGTTAAGGTTTTATTGATACTACTACTCTTATCAGTACTGCTTATCGATCCAGTATTTTAACGGTCCTCTTATTGATACTTTTCTATTGGAATAAAACCTGTGTTTCCCCCAAGGGAATTGGTGGTGGTGGTGGGGGAAATACTAAAAAAACAAAAACAAACTATGAATATGCAATGTTTTTACTTTAGAACAATATAGAACTTACATTAAAGCCACTTATTTAATTTGCATTTAGCTACACTAACCTCAAGTCATGATGGAAATCTTGTCTTCAGAACACGTCTTCAGACACAGAACTGAAGTTCAGTTGCTTCGTCTTTATTTCTTTTAATTTCACATGTCCTTGGTGACTGATAATCCACAGAAAAACATGATAATGTCCAGCAGTCCCAGATAGCATCAATACTAAAGTTACTCGATCGATACATGACGCTTCGTTCCAAAAATAAACTGCTGCACCGGAGCATCCGGTCAGAGACAGGTTCTGATATAAACACTGAACTAAACAAGCAGGTCAGATAATTATTTAATCAGCTCTGATTGAACAACAACTTCAGACTCAACATGCTAACARTTAGCTTCCATTGGCTACTTCTGTAAACATCGCGCTGAACGAAAGAGACGGCATGTCTTTTTCTGCACGTGCGGGTTAGCATCGGGGCTGAGTTGCTAGCAGCCCCTCCCCTTTGTGTTGAGGAGRGTTCAGAGGAAGCAGGCTGCTGGAGGGGAGAGAGGAAAACAGAGCTTCTTCTAAACAACACAGCATGCGCCGTGTCTGCACTATTCCGGTACCGTTAATGGTACCGTTAATGGTACCGTTAATTCTGAAGCTTATCGATCCAGTCTAAATTCATCACGTGGAACCGGTGCTGACAAAATCCCAGTTTTCGGTAGCATCCCTACTAAACAATGAACTCTCCGTCTCACACACTTTGTTTGGTCTGCAGCAAACACCAAAGGCAACAAGCGTTCCCGGACCAGGACTGACTCGTACACTGCTGGACAGTCAGTAGGTCAGTACAGGTCAGAGCTGCTTCCTGTTTGTATTTAACACAAACACAGGTTGTAACGGTCTAATGTGTTGTCGGCTGCAGAGGCTCTTGATGGAATCGACCTCGGAGAGACCACACACAAGAAAACAGGGACCACCGTGCCCGAGTCCATCCACTCCTTCAGTGAGTTTTATTTTCTCCRACTCAGATTACTTCTTGTGCTTGATATGAATTATTCTGTTCTAGTTCAGCCATGACAGTTGTTTTCCTCTTATAAATCACCAACGCTTACTGGATGAACCCACTCGGGTTTGTTTCCACCACAAAGAACCTTTAATGTGAAACCCAATTTGTTCGTTTTTTTAAATTGTCAGTATTTGTTGTTACCGGCGTGTTTTGTGTTTTAAAGTTGGAGACGGCTTGGTGCAGCCTGAGGCGCTCAACAAGAAAGCTATTCAGATCATCAACAGAGTACGAGACAAACTCACAGGTAAGTACAGACAGAATCCACAGCTGGGTCCTTTGAAAGGACCCGGCCTACCTGGCCTATGTGGACCGGGTCCAGCTCATTTGATTCCTGACAAGAATAATTAAATTATTTWAAAAAATTATGTTTAAAACATTAAAATCATGTTTATACAAATGACAAGAGGGCCGGGTATCGATTCAGATTTCCCAAATTGATTCAATTCACAATTCAGTTTAACTGATTTTTAAATTAGTTAAGGATATCGAGCATTAACACATTTATTTTGATATAGAAGACATTCTCAAAGGAGCTAATTCTGCAAATAGAAACTAATTCTAACTTGGTGCATTGGTAAAATTACAAACATTACGGGCAAACTTGTACGTTGGAGTTTAATCTTGGGCTGCATCAACACGGCACAGTGATGAAAGCCAGAGGTTCTCAAACTGGGGTCCCAGGACCCCCATCTTGGTAGTCTTCAAAAAAATTCAATAAATTGTTAATTTTTATTTTATTTTAATAAATGCATATGGGGACAATTTACTAGTCAAACCTACTAAAGCAAACCAAAAATAATATTCCCATGGTATTTAGGGGTTAAAATGACAGTAAACTATTTTTTAAACAGCCATGGGTTTATTAGGGGGTCCCTGCTGGTAATTTTTCATCCTTGCAAGGGGTCCGCGGAACCAAAAAATTTGAGAACCCCTGATGTAAGCAGCCAACAAATTCGGCCTTCGGAGGACGCAGCCTCTGAATTTAGACACAACCCAAATCACCTTTAAATCTTAAACTATTATAAATCCATCATGTTTAATTTAAGCTTCATTTTTTGCTCATGATTTGTGATGATTTTGCTTCTCGCAGGTCGAGACTTTTCCCACGACGAGACGCTGGACGTGCCGACACAAGTGGAACTCCTCATCAAACAAGCCACGTCACATGAAAACCTGTGCCAGTGCTACATCGGGTGGTGAGTACTCACCACAGCTTCAGAGTTTTTACTCCGAGCTGCGAAACTGACAACAAATCTGTCCGAGTCCTGGTTCTGTTCATGGATCTGTTTAATCACCGCGTTACAGTTAGCTCTCTGTAATATATCTTCTCTAAATTTATCTCTGCTATCCTGCCTGAGCTTTATTTGTAAGGAAATTTGTTTATTTTTTTTCTYTTTTCTTCTAGGTGCCCATTTTGGTGAAGAAAAGTCTCTTTCTGCCAAGGTTACATTTCCACGATTTTTTTCTCACTTACAAACCAAGACGAAGCACACAACAAATCGTCGCACTGACAAATGTCCTTGAGCCGCAAAGTAGGGCCTCAAAAGTGTGGTTTTTTTTATGCTTTTGCTTTTCTGCTGTAATTGTGTGATTTCATAGTGGCACACTCTGAGATGATGAAGTAGAACCTTAAGAGCTCTTTTTTCAATATGATCATAACTTAACACTGTAAACTGTATTCATTGCTTTAAAGGACTAAAAGCTTTCTGTTGTCATATTCTAATAACGTATTTCTTACTTTTCACAGGATTCTTACAAACTCGTCAGTTTTTTGTATCGTTGTTAATTAATATATGTTTTGCTGTCCTTTACTAATGTAAACATCTTTTAAGTTGTCAKGTGAACAGACATGAGACATGTTTGATGTGAAATGATTGTAATGTACTGTAAGGGCAGAATGTGTGCCATTAAACTCTGTACAGATAAGACTGGGACTCTGGTAGGTTTATTATCCCCCTGTTGTGGAGCGAAGCTGCATTTAGGCTTAAGAAAAGTACCTAAAAAGTTGTGTTCATGCATCAAAATCCAAGATGGCTGCCGCTTTATATGTACGTATGTAAAACTTGTGAGCTGGATAACTTAAAAAAATGCACGTAAAGGAGACTTGATGCTTTTAAATCTTTTTTCACATTTAAATCCTTCAGTTGGGGTCTGTATAAAGTGTAAATACTTTGGTCTGAATTCCTCCTTATTGTAACTCCAAAAGCCCCGCCCCTTTTCTGAGGTGTGTCTCAGATCAACTCGTTTTGAAGCTRTCTCTTTAAATCCAACCAATTGCTTCACACTCCGCATTCTTCCAGCTCCCAGAGCGATCCATTCTAGTTTAATAGAGGGGTTTATGGCTGTATAGCAGCGCAGAAACTTTTTATTTACAAATTAATTAAAAGATGTGAACAAAGGAAGACTTGTTCATTCAGCCTCACATGTTGAAGCCGGAACCGGAGGAGAATGAAGACCACCAAATTGTAGTTGGTAAGTTCAGACCTTATTTAAAAGTAACATCAAAGAAAATATAGAAAACTGAACAGGTTATAAAATATTAATTAAGCAGAATAAAAAGATATCAGAGAGAGACAATTCTAATTTTCTGCACTCCCAAAGTTCACAACAAAATGTATTTAACGGCTAAAAAAACGTTAATTCTGAATATGTCTCCTTTAAAGCAGGGGTTCTCAAGCCATTTGGGTCTGGGGACCCCATACAAGATCGAAAAAATTCCAGGGACCCCCCCTCATAAACTC
>NW_013952470.1:611142-618370 GCF_001266775.1 Austrofundulus limnaeus
CATTAATTACTTTATTTATTTATTTATTTATTGTATTATGAATGAAAGGGCTCTCCTTATGAATGTGGTCGACTCAAAAAGCTAATCTGTTTCAGATGTTCATCCGTTACTTTCTGAGGGTCTCGGTAAAATCTGTCCAGTGGCTGCTGGGAGTTTTCGCTCAGAATCACGGCATGAAAATGATCTTAAGAAGATCTTTTGAAGGTGGAGTAAAAAAAACCTACTGGTTTGCCTCCGTCCCCCACAGAGGGGCACTCTCACTCCTAAAAAATAATAATAAAAAAATCTCCACTCTGTTCAAGGCTTTGAGCTCAGATGAACCCAGCAGGTCAGATAAACCAGTTTCCAGCCTCAAACCAGGAAACTCGATTCTGAAAAGTCTGAACGTTTTTGCTCTGGAGCTGAGCTGAGACTACTCGTTCTAACAGCAGCTGTTTGGATTTCTTGTCTTGCAGCCGYGGTGAGGTGCAGGCCTAAAAAAAAACCTGAATCAGATGGTGCACATTGCAGAGGCAGCTCTGGAAACGGCTATTAATTTAGCTTCCTGCTCTGTTATCTGCTGAGCACAAGCTAGCCTCTGTTTTATTTGTGCTCATTGCTATTCTCCCGCTAATTTCTCCATTTATTTCTCCCCTGCTTTCTCCTCTGAAGGTTAATTACTTATAGATAGTTAAGGATTAGAGATCAACAAAAGGCAGCCCATTGATCTCTTCCCTGCCATGCCCACCTCTGCAATGTCACACTCTTTACACGTTGGAACAGAGGCCTGGTGATTATCTGTTCCCATCGATCCATTCCTCCTCTGTTTTCCCTCGCTTTTTATCCTCCCTCGCTTCCTTTGGCTCCACTCTGTCACTTTCCTTCCCTCCTGCCAACAGAACCTCATTACCGAAAATGTGACTTTTCATACTCAGTGCCACCGTTTCTGTTGTTCTCTCTCCCTTGTTTAATTTGTTTGTATTTTACCCCCCCCCCTTTTTTTTTAGTCTTTCAAGTCTGGTGAGGGGCAGGCGAGTCAATAGCTCAAGTTAAATAGGCTGCATTGATTGTTAGAGGGATTTAGCTGTTTACCAACTGTGGAAATGGGCTCTGGCTGCAGAAAAGCAGCCCAGGTATCTGCGTGGAGCGAGTCGATGGTGACAAATGATACTCGTCGGGAGACAATGCTCCCAAAAATGAGAGAAGGTGAAAGGCTTTGGCAGCAGAGACCGGAGACGCGAGAGGCCTCGCTCCATCAGGCTGTCGCATGAACCCGTCCAGCCCGGGCAAACCTGAGCCAAAACGTTTAGAATGATGGGTTCTAGTGATTCATTCACTAAAATGTGCTCCCCCTGCTGGGACCGAGAGCCCGTCGCTCTCCCATGTTAAGTCTTTTCTCCCACCCCGCTTCGCCTTGTTTCCAGGCTCCCCTCTCCGGATGTTATTCCACGTCCGTGCTCCCTCTTTAGCCTCCCCGTAACCCCTTGAGATTTTTATAAATGCTCCTTCCAACTCGAGTGCAGTCACACAAACCAAAGCACACCTAGAGGGGAGAGGCTTCTTGCTAGTGAAAAGGAAAATGTGAATTTTAAATATAATACGAAGGCTAGACTTGAGAATTTATGAGGGGAAAGAAATCACTTTAGGTTGCTTTTTAAACTTAAATGCAAATATCAATTACACTAAACAGACAATATTTTCTATCAACCTTCCTTTAACAAAAGAAATCCCAGTGAGATCACTGTATGWCTTTTGCCAACTCCTTCATGAGGTATCTACTCTGGCTCTCCTAAAAGTTTCTTAAAATTCTTAAACAACATCATCTTATATGCATAATTGGCCAAAGACCAGTGCATGTTGTGTGTTATATGTATATGCTCATTGATGTTTGGTCATGCTGTCATTATCAAGATAAAACTGCTGTTTGCCTCGTCTTTTTTTTACTGATATTGTTTACGAGGCGTTGTCCTACAATCCCACCTCTGACGCCAGTTGTTGCTGCAGATTTAGAAAGGGAGACAGAATGATCTGGCTTAATATTTATTAATTTGTTTTTCTAATTTAACAAAGTTAAATAAATGCCAAGCAGAAAAATCTTGTGAATGAGAAAATTCCAAGTGGCAGAACAGACAAGGAACATGTGCAAAMTTCATGTTTTTAATTGTTAAATACAGTTTGTTGTGAACTCGTTCTAGGAGTGCAGAACATTTGAATGTAGTTTCTCCCGGTGCTGCACAGATATCTTTAGATTCTGTTTGGGTCAAATTTTTTTCACCCATTTAGTTTACTCTATTTTCCATGACGTTTGTATAGTTTTCTTCTATTATAGTAGAAGACAGTAGTAGAATAGTTGGTTTGTTTTTAATTAAATAAATAAATTACTAAATAAAAAAATACAGTAAATAAATAAAACTAGAAAAATTCAGTAGGTCTTCTGGACGAATTCTTTAATGAAACTTTTCGTCTCTCCTCCAAGAGACTTCTTCAGCCATAAAATGTTTCTGCGCTGCTATATAGCCATAAACCCCTCTGTCAAACTAGAAYGGACCGGTCTGGAGGGGGGCAGGGTGTGAAGTGATTCAGCTAGATTTAAAGAAACAGCCCTAAAACGAGTTGATCTGAGACATGCTTCAGAAAAGGGGCGGGGCTTGTGGAGTTACAATGACGTATTCAGACCAAAGCATTGCAGTTTATATAGACCCCAACTGAACCAACACACATTAAAGGTGAAAAAGAAGGCTTTAAAAGCATCACGTCTACTTTAAGTTTGGYTTATTATTTTTTGCAATTTTCAGTTGCCTTGGACAAAATGGTTTTTCAGGTATAATTYGGCGCAGCCTGTGYGAATTGTGGCCTCAGTTTCTTGTTCTTAGTTGTGAGGAGTGGCACCCAGAGTGGTCTTTAGCTGCTGCAGCTCATCTGCTTCAGGGCTGTTGTGCATTCAGAGGTGGTATTCCGCAAACCTTGGTAGTAATGAGATTATTTGAGCTGCTGTTGCCTTTCTGCCGTCTCAGACCACTTCATCTCTTCTTTGACGTATAACAACAAAACATTTTCATCCATAACTGAAGCTSACTGKATKTTTATTTTTATTTTTGAACCATTCTAACATCCTCTTCCTTCCCCGTTCTGATGCTCAGTTTGAACTTCCTCATGTCTACATGCCTAAATGCATTGAGTTGCTACCCTGTGGCTCATTAGCCGTGTGCGTTAACAAGCAACTGAACAGGTGGACCTAATGGAGTGGCCAGCGAGTGCGCATAAACGAGTAGACGTTTCCACCTAACACTCAGGGTTTTAGAAATTCAAAGTAACAGAAGACTTGATGTGCAAATGGCCGACACTAGCCGCTGAATGAGGGACACGATTAATTTTYCCTTCAGGGATCACAGGTGATGTGGGAAGCAGGCAGCGCAGGTCTCTGCTTCAGCCTGCCGACTGTGGAAAGGATGTCATTAAGGTGTCGCGGAAATGTATGGCTCTTTTGAAGGTCTGAGAATCGGGTGTGAAGGAGTCGGACTCCAGGGTTTCTTTTCCAGAGTTCCCAGAACACGACACACTCTTCCTCCTCTCGGTGGTATAAGAACACTTTACCCCTCATGCCACTCTGTGCCCTTTCTCCCCCCACAACTCTCTTTCTCTGGCACATCCAGCAGCTGTGAGGGCAGAGACAGAGGGGGATATTGACGGCCTGCCGGAGCAGTTCGATTGCAGGCCCTGGAGCTTGCAGCCAGGACTCGGGCTGTCTCTGTGCACTGTGCTGGAAAGCCAGTATCRATGAACTTGACAGCAGTTTAGCCCGCCTGAGATCTGCTGCTCTCCGAGGACGCTTCAGCGGGGGATTCTCCTGCCAGCTCCGGCTTTATTTACCCTGCCGGTTCATGTTCCTCACAGTCGGGACGCCAGGGAAGCTTGAAGAAGGATTTTCTGTTTGTTGGATCATTTCTCAAAAACATGGAGAAATCTAAAAGCCGCTTTTCAAAAATGATTGGGTGAAAGTCGGACAGCTGTAATAAAAGGCCTAAAATTCCCTGATAGAATGGATATCACCCGCCACCTTTTATGCTACACTTAGTTTTTTAGTATTTCCTGAAAGTTTGTTCACAGGATATTTTGCTAACAAAGATTCTCAGTCTGTTAGAGCTCTGAAAACATGTTGGCTACCAACACATCAAACTTTAAGTCAAAATCTTTAAAAAATTAATGAGTTGTAGCCATTTTTGTAGTTTTGACGGTCAGTCGGCCATCTTGAATCATAGATCTAAACATTACTTTCTACAAGTTTCAGGAAATATGGCGCAACGACAGCTCAGTGGTTAGCACCGACACCTCACAGCAAGAAGGTCCTGGTTTCGATCCCCGGTTCGGACCTGGGGTCTTTTTGTGCGGAGTTTAAATGTTCTCCTCCTGCTTGCATGGGTTTTCTTCGGGTACTCCGGTTTCTCCCACCCCCAAAAACATGTACAATAGGTTGTCTTCAGGCCCAGGCCGCCCTTGAAAAAGAGATCTGAGATCTCAACGGGAAGTGCCCGGCTGAATAACGATAAATAATTAAATATTTTGCTAACATATACTGACATGTAGCTACGAACAAAACTACGACTGTGTCSAAATTCAGGGGCTGAGTCCTCCGAAGGCCAAATTTGTCGGTCGCTTACGTTGCAGCACCRTGCTGGAGGTTGTCCAAATATAAAGACTCCTCCCATGCAGTCGACAAACGTGTCCTTTTTCCCTGATTTGAGGGACGGGTCCGATGGATCCTTCTCCACCCAGCCTATCCCATAATGCATTGCGGGCCGACCAGAGATTTTTTTTCGTGCTTGCAGTGGCAGATGAAGTGAGCTGGTATAAATCTGCATGAACAGCAGGTCCGTTAGTTCCTCAAATATTGCCTTTAAGCTAATTTTGTTGTTTAATAATATTAATAATATATTGATATTTTGCTAAATTTGATTTAGTTTTGCTTCTGTTTACCATCATCATGGTTGTAGTCGACAGGACGTACTCCGGGTAAATACAAACATAAAGCAGRARACTAGACCGTCCAAATTCACAGCCACTTTTTTCCGGTCTTTGCGGTCGACCAAGAACCCGGCCCACTTAGACCGGGAAGGACGCAGCCCCTGAGTTTGGACACAGTGTACAGTTCATATTTGTCTTTCAGCATTAAATAAACTACTTTTTTACATTTTTTTACAGCAGCTCCTACGAGATGGTCAAGGAGACATAAAAAAAAGCTAGTTTTGGATTTATCATGTTGGCAGCTCCACATGGTACTGATCTGTACACCATGCAGTTAATATATATGAAAAAGTCCATGTTTAATACTCTGTGACATCAGGACATGTTGTGCAACATGCTCACGTTTCTGTTGACAAATCCCTTCTAAAACATACGGACTCACCTCTGCAACCTTTCTGAACAGGTTTCATACAATCTGTCAGAGTAAATAGCACGCTAACTCTGCTCCATGTTTATTATCATCTCTCCCACCTGGTGTCGTGCGTTTTATGCAAATCCACTGATAACGGCTCTGCGTTAAATCATTTTTTGTCATTTTCCTACAGAGGAAGCATGTATTTATGATAAGTACTGGAGAGGTGAAGCTGATATGTTCAACAGCAGAACTCTAGAAAAACAAAACAGCAACAGCAACAAAAAGAAAAAAACCAGGATGCAAATTTTGCCATTTACTCCTGGAGATGTCTCGYAGGACCTGTCCTGGATGATCTACAGCCAAGACTTCTCTCTGATGCTGTTTCTTCAGATGAAATCTCTGTAACCGCTGACCTTTCAGCTCCAAGAGCACCGTTTGTGTATTCAACGTTTCATTTTCTTTTTCCATTATCGTTTTATGACTTCAAACTCTTTCAAACTGAGTAAAAGTCGAGTGCAGGCGGAATCCTCAGACAGTTCTTAATGAACTTTTCATCATTTAGAAGTAAGAAGTGCAGACGGCGCGCTGAACTCAATAAAATAAGTGGTTTTTAAATTCTCATCAGATTCTGTCTGGACCAACCGTTTCCTCTGATCAGTGGGAACTGAATCAAAGTGCGATTACAGGCAGCATCAATACTGATGACACCTTTAACGTTCATCGTTTTGTTTTTTCTCGCTTAATCTTTGCTCATGTTGAACCTGCTCAGGTCATCCTGCCTGCTGCTCACTGGTTTTCACAAGTTCATTAAAATCTCTTAGATTTATGTTTAAATCCTTCTGGTTCTGGTTTAAATCAGCTGMATTTATTACTTTTGTTTGAGGTTTGACAGTGAATTCCATAGTAATACCTCTGGATCAGTTATTGTTAAAAGAAAGAAACAACTTCCTGTTTCCACTTGGTTATGAAGTGCTTTATACGTTTATTTTTAATGAATTCCTTTACATGTACATCTTTATCACCATTTTGACTGGAACATAAATGGAAGGAAAAATAAGAAACTGCAATAAATCTATTTGATTTAAATATAGTAGATGTTTTTTTTTTCACACAAATGATTTATTTTTGTGAGCGACTGTCAGGCAAATAGATGTTTTTTTTAGGACTGGGATGCAGAATGAATAATTTGTCAGACTGCAGTCTAATTTTATTGGCCACGTTTATTTTTGTTCATTATGACATTTTACTCCGCTGAGATCTGCAGATGCAGCTGGGTTGCCAGCTCTGCGCGCTCGTACAAAAAAGGCCAACGCGCTTATTTAGAAGTCAAAACAAAGCAGGATCTAGTCTTTATGGAAGGTACAGCTGCACTGGTCCCTGTGTTTATTTGCATTTTGGTGACAAGCCAGCGTTTCCTCCAAACCAGCACACTGTCAGAGGCAGGAGGGTCACAGGGAGGTAAAGGTCTGCAGCAGCCGAGAGCCTCGGCGTCTCACGCATTGTGTTGAACACAATGCAGAACCCAAACACAGCCTGTATTGTTGTACAATCAGATGATGATATTATTCTGTATCTGATGCAGTTATTGGACTGTCTAAGTRAAAGTGGCCTCAGAATTGTGTTTTTGTCTGCAGCTGTGTGTGACAGCTCCCAGGTGGGAGTGTTCGGGTCTTTATGAGTGCACTCAGAGAAGCTGCACACTCAGCAAAATGTTTTCCCCTGGATAAATAAAGATTGTTAAAGCCATCGTTTGTCTCGGTGCGCTCTGCTGAGGTGTGAGTCGAAGCGGCTGATGCTCCTCAGTTTGACATTTCTGTTGTTGTGAATGACAGACGCCTCACATGATCAGTAATAAAAAAAAACATATTATAC
>NW_013952470.1:618508-619706 GCF_001266775.1 Austrofundulus limnaeus
TATTTGCAATTTCGTTTAATAAGTTCATTCAGAAGATTGGTGCTATGAATTTAGTTTATATATACTGTATATAGAACTTTTATGCTTTTTCAAAATATTTAGCTTTTTTTTTTCACCAAAATCTTCAACATAAAATACATACATCTCTTCAGTCTCTAATAATTAACTGTTTTCTTTTAGGTCAGATTCAACAGACTTACTTACTTACTTTCTGTTTTTGCAACTTTAACTTTTGGCAAGTCTGTTTTACCTAGTGTTTACTGCTTTTAGATTTTAGCTAGTGTTTTTTTTTACTTATACGCCCTCTGGCAGACAAAATGCGCGAAACGTGCCCGAAATTCCGCCCCTTTTTTGACCCCGCCCCACGGGGCGGTCGCTAAATGCGAGCGGGAACTGTTCACCCCCTCGGGCCCGGTATCTGACGGGGAACGCGTTTTTAAAACGCCCCCATCGTGATAGGTCAGGGGTTAAAGCTAGCATTTTAATAGACCTTCTGCTACAGCTTTTAGCAAGCATTTACTACTTTTATCTGGTGTTTTAGATAGCACTTTGTTGCTTTTTATTTCAGCTAGCCGTTTGCTACTTTGAGCTTTTTAGCATTTGGGTAACACTGGCTTCTTTTTAAAACATTACAAGCATTTACAACACAGGATAATAAGGTATACCTTTGGACTGATTGCCAGTTTTCAGCTAACGTTAAACATTTTTGTTTTTATTAATTAACTTGATCTTTTTGAGTCTTGTCACAGTGAAAGCAGCTCTACAGCTCTCCTCTGGTCTGGACAAGCGTTTGGTCGCTCTCTGGTCCCCTTTGAAGACAAAGTGCTTTTTTTCTTTTGGAGCCGTCGGTGTATGAATGTTAGTGTTTTCACACCTTGTTCAGAAAATGTGTGACAATTCCTGGAATTAAGATTGGATTTCTCTGAAAACCTACGTGAACACTTGAGTCACATGTTCTCTCTCCATGTGTCCCTAAAAAGCATCCTCAGTCTATGTATTAAATTCAATCTGTGTGTAAGAGAATGTATATGTGCGTGTGTGTGTGTGTGTGTGTGTGTGTGTGTGGAGCTGGGGGTAGGGGTGGGTGGGTCCAGATGCAGCTGATAAAGTGGCCACTCAGCAGTATTAAACCCGTGACACTGCTGTCCTTTGAAAGCTCAGACTGGATGGAGATGATCTCAGAAACAGCCTTCAGGTC
>NW_013952470.1:619781-626644 GCF_001266775.1 Austrofundulus limnaeus
ACCCACAGCCCTTCACAGCAGTGCACCTAATCATTCAGCCTAAGTAACTTGTTGACGTGGGACTGTCCTCCAGCTGTCTGGGCGGGCCGTGCTCTTGTCTCCCCGCTCAGATTTACTCACCTGGGGGAATTGCTATTACATCTCCTGTTATTATTTGCCATAAAAATGCAGTGAATGGCGACCAACTCTGAGGTGCAATAAAAAGCATTGGGGTGTGAGATGGCGTCTGCGCATCATCAATCAGACACACTGGTGAAACATTGGGCTCCTCCACTGGGTAGTGGAAATTGATTTTTCTGTAAGTCTCAGCGATTAGGGTGTGGAAAGTAAAGGGGGGGGGGAGTGATGGTGGGATGGGGATGAAATCAGCAGGAGCTGGATGAAAGAGTTACAGTTTGGTCCATATCTTTTTGGACGCTGACGCAAAGTTTTCTTTACTCGTTTACTGAAACGTATTCAAGTTATAGTTATATAATGGGCTTAAAGTCCAGACTTTAAGCTTTTATTTGTGGGTTCATCTCCTTAATATTTGCCCACACTCTGCTTTTAAAAGGACAAAACGTAATTGTGCAATTGACTTAAATGAGCAGGTGTGGGCAATTCCTTCGTAATTTCATTCTCCCTGAAGCAGATAAAAGGCTGGGAGTTGATTTGAGGTGTGATGCTTGCATTTGAAAGGTTTTTCTGCAGAAAATATGCAGTCCAAGGAGCCCTCCATGCAGGTACATGGAGGTGCATGCATATCTGTGGGCCATACAAATCATGCTCATTTGATTTAATTCACAAAATGAATCTCAGTAGATTTCACCTTTTCAGTTCTGCCTGTTCTGAGCTCCCTTCAGAATGAGCCGTTTAGGCAAATAAGTTGCTGTTGGCACCCTCCTCCCAACCTTTAGTTTACGTTACCTCCCCAGCACAGCGTTTGTTAGCACTTTAGAAACGGAGAAATAAATGGCTAGTATAAGCAGATGCACAATGGTTTGACAGTAGTAGATGGGCCACCCTCAGGGCTTGGTAGGGACAGACCGGAGCGTCCGACCGAAGTCACACGCCTTGGTGCCGGGGAAGCCAACATGCAGCTTTTGCCGTTTCCTGAAGCCGGCGAAGACGAACCGAGGGGCAGCCCATGTCTGCGCCCAGCAGCCTGGAGGCTCCCATAAAATGAACCCTGTGGTGCGGGAGTGTCCAGTCCTCCTGAACAATTACTCCCTGCCGGATCGGTTGACGCCCCAGGAGAGGGTAATGCTTGTCTGTCACCGCTTCCCGTGCACAGACCGGACCATCTTTCCCCCTTCCAACAGCCAACCAAGTGAACAACACTCTCCAGGAGGTATCAAAACCCAAATCTACCAGAAAGAGAAGACTGCATGAAAGTAAATACAGAGGGTTCACTTCGAGGTGCAAGCCACTCATAAGCCTCAAAAACAAAAAGCTAGATTGGACCTTTGTTGGGGGTAGGAGGACAGGGAGTCACTGCAGTTCAGCCCAAAACTCCGACTCTGAGCTCGGTTTGTAAAAGCAAACTAAAACGCTCAACAAGATTCACCGACGTCAATGAAAACCCTTTTCCACGGCAGACGTGTTTATGTTCCAAAGGTAAAAAGAGCTGCTATAATTAACAGCCTTAATAAAGGCAGCAGTAAAACAAGGCGTTGGAGCTGGAGCTGAGAAAGAAAGGAGGGAGACACACAACATCCAACGGCTGGAAGACTCACAGTGCCACTGGTGTCACCACCCCTTTTAAAGTTGACCTTTACCAAAATCATTTTCTGTTGAGGTATTTTTACTTTTACTTGGTTATATTTTTAAGTACTCTATAGACCTCTACTGAACCAATCTGACTACCAATGAACAAGAAAGACCCTGAGACTCTAAACTCTTCAGTTTGGGTCAGAAACTCATTCTTCACCCAGAAGTAAAAATCCATCATTTTCTAGTCATGATTTATGGTCACATATTTGGTTTTGTTGGTCTTCACATCAGCTGTGTCACACGTGCATGCAAACCTCTCTTCCTCTAGTTCGAACAAACGCTCATGCACCCTCAAAGACTCTCGCACCGGACTCTCCTCTTCAGTACCCGATCGTAAAACTTGCCAGGGATGCTGAGGAGTTGGCTCAACCCCCTGTTGTGTCTGATTTTTAAAACACAGAGATAAAAGTACTTTAAAAATAAAAAAACAAGCTTCCAGATGATCTGCTTGGTTTACAGGCTGAGTGATTCATCACACACGCTCAGTCCAGATGTGCAGCTCTTTAGCCTCATCTTCCATTCATTCACCACACTCCGTACAGTAAGCTGTGATTCTCAACAGAACCCGAACACGGTGATGTTCTGTGGCATGCTGGTGCAGTGACCTCCTTCGCCTGCGTCTCTAATAAGCATAACCAAATCTGACAAGGCCAGAGCTATTGAAGGGGGGGGGGATGCTCGCCTCCTTTAGATAGCTTTCCACCCTTCTGTTCATCTTGGCATATTTCCACAGGCGCTGCATGGCCCGAGCCTCCTCCATCTCAAAATGGAGCGCTTTTTCTTTTGTTTGTTCTCATATTGTTTGCTGAACACTTTCTTTTATATATATATATATATACCCCACTCGCCTGCATCCTGGGGCATTTAGCGTCAAGATGAAGGCAAAGTAAACAATAAGTCGTCTTGTAGCTTTAGACCAGGAGGACGGGGATCCAGCAGAGATGGGGGAGTCCTGCTGTGAAGCAGCTGGATGGCAGGTTTAAGGTATAAGCACACCATTCATTCTCCATATTTCTATAAGAAGGTTGGATCCAGGAGGCAGGCACACACTTGAATGGATTTCATTAACTACCCACATACTGCTTTTTCTGAGTTGATCTCGTGTCTACAGGAATAATGTACACGCGCCCATTATCTCAAGCAGGAGCTGCCAGAGCGTGMGGGGCATCTTTCGGCTGACTGGCTTTCATTTACAAAGTGGTGATGTTACTTTTGTGTGGGGAAATGAGATAGCGCTGCACCAGACAGTGGGCTACATTATCCGGAGCTAGGCGCAGATCCTGCTTTCTTTCTTTATTTTTCTCTCTCCTTTTCCCGTCCTTTATCAGCCCCACAGAACAAGGGGGAAAAAAACTYGTCTCCCTGGATCAATTAGTCACTTCCGAGGGAGATGGGGGAGCAGAGAGGGAGACAAAAGCCACGGCCATGCTAGCGTCGCACCAAGATGATAAAGTGACATAGCCTTTATTCCAGGCCATTAACATGACAAGCAGTCGTTGTCCGGGGAAGGTGGACCTGACAGCGGAGTAGTACCACACCAGGACAAAAAGATAGCTCTCAAAAGAGCGTTGCCTTCTTTGACACACTTTCTCCCCTGTCAGCATCTCTACTCTCTCCTCTTACTCTCTAGCTGTTTTCATTTCATCTGCCTGCTTTTCCTGTCTGTTTCAAGACTCCATGTCAGCGCTCTCCCAGGAGCAACCCCCCCCAATCTCTTTCGCTATTCCCACCACTTTCTTAAAAGCTGTCTCTTTTTTTAAAGCTCCCAAGTCCTCCCTTCAACCCTCCAAAGTTCTTTTATCTTCGAATCTGCTGCACTATTTGCTCCACGATTCTGCTTTTTTCGTTCTTATTWAAAAAAATGTGTTTTTGGTCTTTAAATGTCACCTAAAGTATCTCAAGCGGTTCTTTCACATCCACCGTTTCCTCTCTGTCTGCCTCCTCTCTCTAAGGTGATTGAAGGTGACACAGGCAATGCAGAAGGAGGGCGCCGTCACAGGGAGTCACAGCAGGACACGGGCCCAACGGAACGCAAGAGGGAAAACACAAACTATTTTTGGGGTTGCTGTCWTCTCTCCTAAGGAACTAAAAGCAGGTTGGCTGCTGTGTTTGAATGTTAAATGAAGCTGTTCAGGAGTCAAAATTCTTTGCTGTGGTGGTCATTGAGACGTGTGGTGGTGGGTGAGCTGTTGGAGGCCAATWTTCATCAGGTCTAATAATCTGTCAGGTGCTGGGATGAGGATTTTAAGTAGCCGGGTACAACGTATTGTGGTGTTTAATGGGCAAAACTAAATTAGTGATGATTTGCCACCCCCAGTGTCAACTGTTGGTATGTTGTGTAAATTTAAACAATGTAATGATCTGAAAATCTTGACTCATTTTATTCACAATGAAACAAAGTAAAAGCAAATGTTTAAAGGGATGGMGTTTTAWAYCAYGTTATGTCATTCTTTCATCAAAAACATACCCAGAGTGTAGCTTTGACTCATTCATGCATGTTTGAGAAATCCTTGAATCTCCTGTAGCCATGTGGAGCTGCCTAAACACTTGCTGGTACAAAGCTCCGCCTATTTACTCAAGGCTCCTCCTCGGAGCTCAGTCTGCATCCGAGCTCCCGCCCCMACAGAGAACCCCTCTACTGAAGYGTTGTTGTGAAGACCTGCTGAAGTGGGAGTGTCTGAAATGGTAGGAGGTGCCTGGAAAATACATAACACCCCCTCCTCCCTTTTAAACTAAAAAAAATGCGGAGTTTGATTTGTTCATGAAACAGTTTTCCTCTTTGTCTCAGCTCATTTAAATGGCTCCTAGAGGAACTCATATTTGATCAATTTCTAAAATGCCCCGAGTCTTTGCTGCTCAAGTGTACGTCAAACGTTTTCCAAGTGTAAAATAATAATAAAAAATAAAAGATTTTTTTGTATTTCATGTTACTGCATTTGGCCCACAGCCCTCAGGTAGATTTTAATTTTGGTCCTCTCAGGGGAAAAGGTTTGCGCCCCCCTGTGATAGAGCTTTAACCAGTATTTGTGGAAGGCACAGTGGGCTGTGTTTACAAACAATGATTTATGGAAGTCTCCCTGGGCTCATCCAATGATGTCCAGAACAGAATCAGACCTGATTTTAATGCAGTCCCACCTGGGGCCCCGAAGAGCACCATCGTCCATACTGACTTGTTCTTGGAGCTCAGCTTTCTCCAGATTCTTCAACTCTTTTGATGACATTATAAACTGTAGATGATGAGATATTTAAAGTATTGCCAATTTTCCCTTAATATAAGTTTTTTTTTTTTTGCTGAGCTTTCTCGTTTTTTTTTTATTTTTTGTTGTTTTGTTTTGTTTTTGAATTGGGGTTGTACTTTCTGTTAGTCGATTTCATCCCATTTACTTCAACTCATTTGCACAAAATCATGAAAACGTATTTTCAGAGCACTGAAGGAGAGGAGAAATGTGAAACATGTTACGTTGGTTGGACGATTTCAAACCAACAGACCCTTATTCGACTCCAGCAGTTGAACTTAAAAATGTCACTTATCCTGCTTTAATGTTCATTTAATTTAAAATGGAGTTCCACTTTTCAAAATTAATGTACTGCTGTATTGAAGAAGGCATTAAACTAATGGCTGAGACCTTGAACTTATTTGAAAATTGTGCAGCGGTGTAGCACACTGGGTGTGAAACAGAGTCCTTATCCTTTAGAGCAGTATAGGTCTCCAACTTTTTACAGCATGTAAGAAGATTTACTTTTCTAGGCAACAATTATGGCTAACATTAAAAACAGAAAACCATTTAAACCCATAAAACATCTCAGTCACTGTAACAAACCCCAACAATGTGTTCTTCACATCCAACCATATAGGAAAGTGTGCAAACGTGTCTTTGCATGGATTTGGACAGGATGAAACAGTTTAGATAAAAAGCATGTTGACGCTCTGTAAATCTAACCACTGAGTCGTATTCTATCTTTTCTGCTTGGCTGTTATTTGCTCCCTGAAGATAAAAATAAAAGGGTATCCATCCTTTACAATGGTCCCTCTGTTTGTTTCATCAGCGAGTGTGAAGCATCTACGGATGGTGAGTAAACGTGTATGCATGGACAGGCTTTATTTGCGTTGGCTCATCACAAACTCATCCCCGATCGGGGAAATTGGTTGAACAGGGGACAAATCTTGCAACTTGTTAATTCTGCTTGGCGTGTTCACCTCGGTGAGTGAAAACACTTCTATTTCTGCTTTTATGGAGTTAGTGCAGAACTATTGCGTGCCTGCGGCTCTAGTTTTCACAATGTGTGAAGTGAAGGATGGGAAGATGAGTGACACGTGAACACTGCTCCCACCCTATCTGTCTCCTCCCMTCAGCCTCGCTTTATGGATGTGTTCACCGCTGAGTTTGACCTTACCTCACTCATCCAAACACATCCCAATCATGACCTGCTAACGGTAGAAAAAAACCACTTTCATATAGAAATCACCTTAGTTTCAGGTCTTCAGGTGTCTCAATTCGTTGAGCGCATTTGTCGGCTGCTTACTTTGTCCCAATTTGTAGRCGCCTACTCATRTTGCCGACGAATACGACCCATAACCCCAAAAACATAGGCTGCATCTAAATATCCTAGGTGGAGGACAGCAGAGAGCAAATGCAATTATAAGGACTGAAACTGGAGCTAAACCCAAATTTATTTATGCAACTTTTTTTGAATAACACCAAATTTTGTGACGTTATACCTCCCATGGACAGACGTGTGAATGCATGTTCCAACTGAAGGCGTGCAATATAAAACGTAACACTGTTGTAACGGGATCAAATTCCAGCCGGGGACTTTTCTGGGTAGAATTGCGAAGTAAAATTTAATTGAATTTTCTTCAGATATTCTGGTTTCCTCCCACTGACCAAAAACATGAATTTAAGGCTAACTGGTAACTCTAAATTGTCCCTAGGAATGAGTGAGGGCTTGTTTTTATGTGTTCCTGTGATGGACTTGTGACCTGTCCAGGGTGTCCTCCCACCCCTCGCACAGTGGACCCCATGATCCTATAAGGACGAAGCAGGTAAAAAATAATGGATGCATGGCTGAATGGAGTACTTGAATTTCAGAAATGCAAATCAATATAAATA
>NW_013952470.1:626703-630319 GCF_001266775.1 Austrofundulus limnaeus
GTGATTGGCTGATTACAAATTAAGTGTTAACGAGCAGTCGGACAGGTGTACCTAATAAAGTGGCCGGTGAGTGTAAAATTGAATTGAATTTTCTTCAGATATTCTGGTTTCCTCCCACTGACCAAAAGCATGAATTTAAGGCTAACTGGTAACTCTAAATTGTCCCTAGGTATGAGTGAGGGGTTGTTTTTATGTGTCCCTGTGATGACTTGTGACCTGTCCAGGGTGTCCACCCACCCCTCGCACAGTGGACCCCGTGATCCTATAAGGACGAAGCAGGTAAAAAATAATGGATGCATGGCTGAATGGAGTACTTGAATTTCAGAAATGCAAATCAATATAAATATGAAAGACTAGCGCTGTGATGGACTTGCAACCTGTCCAGGGTGTACGCCGACAGTGACTGCTGGGCACCTGTGACCCCCGGGACCCTGAAAGGAAGAAAAGGGTATAGATCTATACCCGTTTTTTCCTTTCAGGGTCATGATGGATGGATGGATAGATGGATGGGGTGGCTGTGACAGAGTAGTTAGGGGAGTCGTCCTGGAACCGGAAGGTCACCGGTTCAATCCCCCGGCCAGCTGTCTCAGTTGTTGTGTCCTTGGGCAAGATACTTCACCCCAATGCCTCTGATGTGTGTCACATCAGTGTATGTGATTGGCACTGACTGGTCTCCACAGTTGACTGTATATGTTAGCTTTGTAGGAGATCTGGTAGAGTGCTGTGTGAATGGGTAAATGAGGACACAGATTGTACTGTGAATCGCTTTGAATGTCCTGGATGGATAGAAAGGCGCTATACAAGTACAGTCCATTTACCATGGATGGATGGATGGATGGATGGAAAACTATTGGAGTAAACACTATCAAATGGCACCATTTAATCTACTTATACAGTATGCTCCTTTTCCACTAGCACCTCTACAGCACGGTTCAACTAGGCTCTCCATGGTTCTAAGGCTTTTCCACTAGCAAGGATTTGTGAGAGTCCCTTTTTCAGAATGTACTATGCTGTCATTCCAAGTGTACCATGCTGGCCTAAAAACATGATGCCAGAAGACTGTCTGTACCTGATTGGTTAGGAGGTGGAGTCACTTGCTGCATCACAAGAGCTACTCTCACAACAACCCGATCTGCCGTTTGCAATTACACTACCATGTCCTCCATTGTTGTGTTGCATATCTTTTCGGGGTCGTCTTCTTTTACAATGTTTAATGGTGACTGACAAATAGCTTAATGTAGCATACCCACCACCAGCTGGTATGATGTGWGTCATCATTTTTCGGACTCTGGGACTGCACAACTTTACGATGAACCCACCCAGTAGAGCTGTTACTGAAGTGTAATGGAAAACCCCTTCACCAAGTCGAACCGTGCAGTAGAGGCGCTAGTGGAAAAGGGCCAAATATACCTTTCTTATTTTATTTTATGCTTTGCAATGAAAAACTTTAACACAAAGGAACTGTGCCAGTTAATGTTTATTTTAGTTAAGTTATTCAAAACCCTGTATATTTCTGAGTCTACTTGCCTGTATTTGTGTCCAGCTATCCACTATTTATGACAGGAACATTTGTAGTCTTCAAACAATGATTTAGTTTTTACCCTGTCCTTTGATTTTTAACTCCAACTAATTGACTTTATTGGCTCTGGGATAAATGTTTTAACAGATTCTGCAAATTGCGGCACAAACATTAATCGTCCCCTAATGGCTGCATGCATTAACTTAAGTAATACTCTTTTTCATTTTTAAGTGACTTTTATTTATGATTTAATGGCAGTAGCGGGCATTTGTGTCTCAAGCATTAGAGACGATTATCTACTATTTGTTGGACCGGTTGTTTGAGCCAAAGATCCTCCACTTGTCAAAGTGTCCTCAAGATGCTGAAAAGTTGTGTCTAGAAACTTGTGCACGTTGCATGACATCATCAATGTGTTCCCATTTCTATACCTCATTCTGACGCCAAACAAAGTTCACCACCGTTTTAACCTTTAATCTGACACCAAAGCAACCCGGTGGGAGATGTCATCACCTGCTGAACGTACCTTTAATTACAGCCYGACTACACACCCCGAAACTAAGCAGGAACAGTTTTTCTTGCTTTTTCCATGAGCTGATCTTTTAATGGGTGACTAAGCTCAGTATTACTGGAGCCATATGAAGCTTTGAGTCTTGAGGCACTGATGCCAAGCTGTTCAGCTGCTGAAGAAATGAACACATACTGCGGATGCCGRCGCTTTCTGACATTTTCACTTCCAACTGCTCCACAGGGTAACCCAGACCTGTTTAAGCTGCCTGTCCATTGACTGCTGTAAAAAATAACTTTTATTGTTGGTATTATTATTAAACTCCTGGGATCTTCAGGCTTCACAGTGACAGCAAATTCACCTCACTGGCCCAGTGCTGCACACAGTAGMGCTCATGGCAAAGTTCTCTGCTGGCCTCTGTTCACCATTACCCTCATACAATACAGACATACACATATTCATTCTGTCTCCTCCGCCCCCTTTACGTTGCTGTGACAGCTTTGTCMCAAAGATGAATTCATCGTCAGCACAGCAGCCAAAACAAGTAATTTGATTGCCCCAACCACAAATTAAGTTAGTGTGATTCAATTTTCGATTTGGGCTTCTTCTGCAGTCATACATCAAGGGAGACATATTTCATTACGCAGCAAAACCGCAGAGCAGGGGAGGCCGAGGTGGCCCACTCCCTCCACAAGGAAGACATCATGGAAGCATTATGGCATTTACTCGATACCGCTGCAGGTCTGGTCAGGACGGTGGCAGTTTTTGGTGCCAATCGTCGGGCTTGTTATCCACAGGGCAACGCTGCCACGCACAACAGCCAGCATATGCAGCTTGTTTGAGGAGCCGCGAGCCAAAAGCGACAATGTGCAGGAAGAGCTCGGCCGCACAAGTTTCTGCTCTGAGATTTAAACGCACAGAGCACAGTGATGTCACCTACACGGACATGTACAATGAACTGAAGACTCTTCCTCTTTTAATCAGAACATCTGTTTTATTACCATCCCATTAAACTCCTTTGTTTCRCCTTCACTTTGAGCTTCCCACCCCACCCTCATGACTACTAAATGGGTTTGAAGCCAGAGTGCTCCATCAGTGACTACCACCACCTCCTCTTCCTGTTTCCACCCACCTTTCCTCACGAAACAGCCAAGRCTTTCTAATTAAACTGCTGCCGTTTCTTCTGAGTAACCAGAGTTTGAAAGCTGTGAAGGGAACATTCTGTATTTGGCCATTAATTTGGATGAATATTGCTGAAGTGGTAATGAAATGGGCCTCCAGGTTAACCTTTTTTTCCCCTCTTTTAAATGTTATCGACTGCAGACCTTGTCCACATGTAGATTGTTGTTGTACTTTACAAATTACATTGCTGTTGTGATCAGGAGGAACAAGAGGAAAAAATACTTAAAATTAATGAGCCATGATTAAATACTCTGAGAAATTAGACGATAAACCAGTGATCTGTTCACTTTCTTTTCTTGCTTTTTTCCTTTTTGGGTCACAGTGGGAAGGCAGGATATACTCTGGACAGGTGGCATGTCCACCGTATGTCTTTAGTCTGTGGGAAGAAAACCTCTCATATATATATATAT
>NW_013952470.1:630489-631973 GCF_001266775.1 Austrofundulus limnaeus
CAATGTGTTATTTTGTAATAATGTTGTTTATTTGTATTAGTTTTCATAATTTTAGTGTTTAAAACACCAGAATTTGCACATAACTTTCTTTTTTGTCAGTTTGACATCAGATGTTATGATCAGTTACTCAAGTAGCTCTTTTTACGAAATATTTTTTTATTCTTGAGTAATTTCTTAGATGGCTAATTGTTACGTGAGCTAAAATATGTTGAAGTAGTGCTACTCTTATTTGAGTGCATCTTTTGGGTACTCTACCCGCCTCTGCCTAAATGAGATCTATTATTCATGAATACAAGAGGAACTCACTTTGCACATAGGTTTGACTGATACCGCAGCTCAGACTACTTACACTTCAGCTGCCGTCGAGAAGAACAGTGACTGATTTAGTTTTTCTGCTCTGCTGCAGGGGTGTGACTGGCAAGGCGCTCTTGCAAAACAGCGTGCAGCGTTTGAAATGCAAATGACGGATACTTTCTGTGTGTTAGCTGGAGCCAAAATGTTTCTGATGAAACTTGAAGTTTTTCTGTGTGTTTGTGTGCACCGTACAGGTAAAGATGTGGAACTTTAGTGCACTTGAGGACTGGAAAGCATCCAGATTCTTGACCTCTGGTCTGAATCACTGCTTTTTCTTTTGCTGATGATGGAGTTCTTGGGTCTAAATAAACGGTGACCCAATCAGCACCTAAAGCTCCACTGATGTGGCCAACAATCTGGAAAAACAGCCACCTTTTTCTTTTTTTTTTTGTAAATGTTGTTCATGATGAAAGTATTTCATGGTCTTGCTCAGAGTTATTAGTATAATTTAACTTTATTTATTTAGGGTTCCTAAAGGAAAAGCAACAAAGTGCTTCGCAAGCAAACATTGCACAAACTTTGAAAAAGACAAATGAATACGATTTGTTTTTCTTTTCGTTAAAGAACAAAAAAAAACTCACAATGCTCATTGAAATGTAGAAGAATAAAATGAAAACAGAAGCAATGCCTGTTTTTCACTAGCTGATTTTAATTTGCCTTTTTAAAGTATTTTTTAGTCAGTTTCAAGTTACTTTATTGGATACAAACATGTTTTTTTTTCATGTCTGCACAGTATGGTTATAAACTTTACTTACATCAATATACAGCTTTTTATTCCAGCCTCCGAACAACCCTCTCCTCTGTTCAGCTCCAGCACTATGATTGATTATTGAGCTCTCAGTGCTGCCAACACACAACTGACCACACATCAGTATTGCTGCTATACAACCGACCGCTGTCAGATTTTATTTAGGGGGGGGTGTATTGTGCAAAATTGACTTTTTTTGAGCTTTACATCATGTTATTCCCTCATCAAAAACACACCCAGAGTGTTGCTTTGACMCATTCATTCATGTTTCAGAAAACCTTGAATCTTCTGTGGTAGCCATGTGGAACTGCCTAAAGGGCTCGACACACGGGAGGCGACGTCGCTCGCTCTCCATTCATTTCCTATGGAGCCTGTGCGGTGA
>NW_013952470.1:632917-646664 GCF_001266775.1 Austrofundulus limnaeus
GTACAAAGCTCTGCCTATTTCTACCTGTTCTCACTCCCAACTCATCAGCATATTGACGCTTGGTCAGGCATCCATCTGTCCAGGTTTAGACACGTCGGGTACCCCCCTCATGTCAGTTCTTAACAAGATGAGGTGGAGGAGGAGCACTTTGTCATATCTTTCAAAAGAGTAGGAAATGCACGACAACTAATCGTCCCAGACCCTTAATTTAGCTTCTATAAGCCCTATCGTATCCCTGACCTTAGTACCTAAAATTCACCATTAATCCTGATCCCTCATATTAACCACAGACCCCCAAACCAAAGATCCAAATGTGACGCAACCTGGAAAAGCCGTGGGCAGCAATGACTGACGCGAGGGGGGTAGCCGACGCATCAAACCTGGACGCAGACGGTCCCTGACCAAGCGTCAATATGTTGACGAATCGGGTGTGAGAACAKGTTGCCTGTTTACGCAAAGCTCCACCTTGGAGCTCAGTCTGYAGCCAAGATCCCACCCGACAGAGCACCCCTCCCTAAAGCATTGTTGTGAAAATAATGTGCTGAAGTGGGAGTGACCGAAATGGAAGGAGGTTCAAGTCAGAGGCTAATTACAAAGGGTTTGGATTTCTTTTTGATACATGCAGCATTTTCATAACAACTGAAGGCAACATACAGTAGTTACTTGATTGTGGTATAAAAATACATACCCCCCCCCAAAGAAAATGTTGTTTAAGGTTTCCGAATTCTGATCTGAATTTATTCTGTTAGAAACAAAACCAGAATTAAGATAAGCAAACATGCAATAACAAGCTAAATCCAAACAAAACTAGATTTCCTTGAAGGAAGGCATAYACATTGCTCAGCAACTTACGTGCCAGAATTTTACACAAATAAAATCAGTCAATAACATTTTCCGCCTTTTTATTAAGTGAAAAAAAAAACACTATAAATCGTCCAAGACATATCTAAAAATATCAATCTGCTGTTATTTGAGCACAGTACAAAAAGGCAGCATTTCTTTGTGCCTTTTCCCTCCACCTTCCTGTGTGGCCACGGAAAGCAGGTTGTAAATACTCATATCGAGGTCAAACAAAACTCCCAAAGAAGCGTTTTGTTTCAAACCTAACTTGGCTCCTGGGATTCTGAAGGTCGCAGCGTGCAACACCTCTCTTTAAGTGCATTCATTGAATATAACGCCTTGGTGGGCGGGGTGAGGGGGGGGTTGAGGTAGACACCGAGCTCACTGGAGGATTCCACGGATCCCGTCTGACCTGGAAAAGTCCCTCCAGAGGCCTGAGGAAGACCCGGCACAGGCGTGAAGCCTTAATCCGTGCAGGTACTCTCATCAGCTCAGAGAGTTCATTATCTAATTAATATTTTTAATACATGTACAGTAAATAGACTTTATCTCTTTGGGGTGTTGTGGCGTCCCGCTGGGAAATTAAACCGAAAAATGAATCACGGTTGTGGTTTCTGGCTTTCTCTGCCTCGTCCTCTCTCTCCCTCCAGGAATAATGCACCTCGGTCCAGGGGCCCGTGGAAACAACTCTCTTTGGGCCCTGAAATAGTGCATATTTATTATCCCTTTCCAACCCAGCCATATTTAGGCCTTTTGAAAAAGTGGAAAACATTCCCTTGTGACTATTTGCCTGTTAGATGGATGTGGAGATGTTTGGCGATTGTTGCTTAAAAGAAAATCCAAAAATAGCCCCACGCTCGGTGAAAGGGGCCTAAACGTGTCCTCTTTGTCTTTGCGAGTCTACCAGGTCCCATTTTTCTTCGCCCGGAATGATCCRTCAGGGCGCAGTCTTTCAAGGCTGACTGCCCAGGTGCGGTGGAGATATGCTGCCTGTCATAAGACGCAGGTTTCATTTGTGCACCGAGCAGGACCGAGAATCACTCCAGAGACAGAGAAAGCAGAGGTGGGATGGGGGGGCGGGGGGGCTGAAATGCCCACGAAGCATTGACCGTTTCCGGCAAATGAGTTTCTGTTGTGGCTCCGGCTTCATCCAGCTGCCAGAGCTGTGGGATTCCAAATTATGGCTGTAAATTTTGCACAACGGCTTCATGCTTGATTACCCCCGATCTGAATTTTTGCTCCCTCCTCYTTTTTTTTACTTCGCTGCAATTTCTGCCTCTTTTGATTTAATTTGTATTGCTTTATTTATCTTTTTTCATTTTAGCTGTTTCTGCTCATTTCCCTTTGTGTATTTATATCCTTTCTGTGTAACCTCGATTTGTAACTTTTTTCTGAGAATGCAATAACAGGCAGCGTTATGTCTTATTTATAGTGGCTGCTTCTTACATTCTGCTTAGCATCCCGCCGACATCMGAATAAATCTTTAATAAAAACCCTGCAGTTCTTCAATGAATGCATATCGCTCGCCACCTTCTATGCCAGCTAAAATTTTTGGATGCTGACAAGGGCCAAACTTAAAGTTGTCTTAACTGAACGTGATAAATGACCTTTGCACAATCTCATACATAACGACTATTTGCCACACACCAAATTTATCTCAATATCTAGAAAAACTGACTGAGTTTGAGGCACTTTTGTGTTGGCTAATGTCAATTAGCAACCGTCTTGACTCGGATCTGCTCCAAAGTTCACACAGCTGACTTAAATAGTTATTAGCAAAGTTTTAAAATCAGATCTCACCGGGGGCTTTTGAAAGGGGTGGCACAGGTGATTTTTAGCATTCACATACAAATAAAGAAAAGCACGCTGGATTTGAAAATTCAAGATGGCTGCAACAGCTCGTTACAAATGACTTTAATTCAGGTGTTTTAGGAAATACAGAGCTGAAGGTTTGCGTGAATATAGAAAAGAATAACTTAAAAAAAGCACGCTGAATGCTGGTCACAACTTAATATTTAACTGACATACAAAGCTGAAAATTAGTTTAGACATTGCTGGAAACAGTCTTTACCTAATTTTAAATGCTAATAAAAAAAACCTAAACAACCAACTAACTTTAAAAAGGTCGTAATTCAGCCATTTTAAGACCTAACAAGATAAAATTTATTGTGGAGTATCTAAGAATGATCACATGCTGATTGTCAATGCTAATCCCATATTAGGCTAACCTAATATGCAATATACAAATGTTAAATTCACAAAGGGCTATAATTCAGCTATTTTTAAATATACACAGGCTGAAAATTATACAGTACAGTAGTGTGAGAGAACAAACTAACAAAATCTAAACACATATAAAAAAAATCCAAGATCCCCACCCACTTGTCAATTTTTTGGTGGTGGCCAATCAGGTGCCAGGGGTGGCAAGTGCCACCTCTCTGGCTCCGCCCCTGGGTCTCACTCCGTCAGCTCCTGTTTACAATACGTATTGAAGATCAGTCTCAGCTAATAACACACCAAATTTGACTTCAATCTCTGAAAACAGGACTTAGGCATAGCCACTTTTATATTAGCTAAGGTGGATTAGCTGTGGCGGCCATCTTGAATATAATTGACTGCAAAAGTTAATCAGTTGTAGATATTCATCCAGTGGTTACTTTTCGCTGAAACCTGATTCGTGAGATACTTTGCTAACAAKGTAAAAAATCAAAAACGTTAGGCAATGATAATTTTGCTTCCTATTTGTTTATGTTTGCAACAGAGGAAGGACGGATATTTWATTTTATTTTTTATTTTTTTTGGAGCAGCACCAATTTGATGAGCTCTTGTAACACACTTCCTCATCTAACACTTTAATTTTTCATGCATTTCTGGGCCTTCTTTACAATCTGCCACCACAGCACTTTTCTGGACAGCATTTGAATTATGTGCCTGCCGGCCATTCTCTGATTCAGGCAGGAAGCAGTCCTTTTTTTTCTCCATGAAAAGAAATAGAGGTCACTTGTCATAATAGTGGAACACTTCTTTGCTAAATGGATGCTAAGATTAGCTCTTCTCAGAAAGGGTGAATCATTATAATCTCTATGCAAAGTAAAAGAAGCAGCCGCTCGACATTTAAGTGGACAGCGTTGTGATTCTGGCAGGAATATAAAACCCCTCAGCTCCTGAGGGAGGTGAAACTAACATGAATGGCAAATGTCAGCGTGCCGGGCACGGCAAGGTTTTTCCTCACCAGACTCTGATTAGATTTTTTTGGGGTCTTTTCTTTTTTTATATGCATTTACTGTTCCTTCATGAAATGTTTTTTTTTTCTTTTTTTTGCGTTGCTTATAGTAAGGAAATATGAAGGGAAGCTGCAAAGACAGGGCTGCTGTTTTGGGACTGCTGAGTCACTTGATGAGCAAACACCAACTTCCTGCTGTGGCCGTGTGCCTGGCTGGCTGCCACGCTACAATTTACCTCTGAAAATAAGATGAAAATACACCGAGCGCCTTTGAAGAAAGATATTTATATTAATGACACAACCCTTACATATTTACATACCCTTGGGATTTTTCACCAGCTGACATCATTGTATTTAATTAAATTTTGAGGCGCTGCTGCASAAACGTCTCCTTCCTCCCCAAAGTGAAGGCGATACATGAAAGTTTCATAGGATTTCTCCTCTACCAGCTAACATCTCTCTCTTTGGATTTGCTCAGGCTTGTAGAAACCTTTTTTATTTTATTTTTGGTTTTATGGGCGAGAGAATGAATGAAAACTTGAACCTTAGTTATAATTTAGCTCGTTTCCAAGCAGAAAATCCAAAGAAAAGTCATCTCAAGGACTGTATAGAGGTAGTTAACTGAAAAAAAGTAGGTCATGCTTGTGAAGGAGGTGTAACTAATCTCGCATTGAGTGCTGAATTGGAAGTTAGTTGCTGCTCCTCCTCTGACAAGAAATTTTAGGGGTACTGACTCATTCACACTAATATAATTCACCTAAAAATCAATATAAATCAATACGAGTCTCTAGTCAAGCCAAAAGCGAGCAGATTTTTCTTCTGTTGGAGCCATCGCTTTAAAGTTTTTTACAGGAACAACATCCCCCCTCCCCTCGCAGTCCACAGTTAGCAAAACTTTACACTCAACACCAGCCTAGATTTGCACAATGTCAGCCTCATGATTTCTGCAAAACACTGAGCACAAATACCTGCTTTACACAGWAATATATCGGGATTCCATCCAGCAAACCATAGTCTGAGAAGGAGCCRACTTTGGACCAAAGCCTAGAAGCTGAAGTCAAAATTGGACCAGCAAGTTTTAAGTCCCGCCCCTTTTTTTGTAAACAAATTCGACACTGCCCTRGTTAAAAAATGTGTCGTCAAAGGYGTAACTTTAGGTCTACCATTGGAGGGGTTATGCTCTAAACCCTGAATGTAATTTTCTGCAATTAGGCTAAACGTATGTACTGTATGACATAGTAAATTTTTAAATCAGGTCAAAGTTACCCAAAGACAACAAGCTGTGTACTTCACTAGTTTTTATCTATTGTGTTAGAGCAAATGATGTAATTTAATTTGGTGGGATTATGTTTACTGGATTCAAATATTGTGGGGGTCACAACCCCCCTAACCCCCTTGTAAATTATGCCCATGTGTGCAGTGATATTAAATAAGTGTGCCTGTAAAGGACTGTTTGATGATTTACATTAAAGGGATCTATGATTAGTTGTAAAATTAGACTTTATTTGATAAACATACATTTTAACTGTAAAATAAATAAAATGGCTCAGTCCGTGTAATATATTTTTTAAAATTTAGTTTCAAAATTATAAAAACTGGACAGCGTGCAGTATTTTTACAGTCTTTATTTTCCAGTTAAAATAAACGTTTATCGAATAAAGTAATGTTACAACTAATCATGGATCCCTTTAAAGCTACTCATTGCAAGCTATACATTTAAACGTTAAGAGTAATCTGTATCAAGTAGTGCAGTGTGAAATAGTTTACCTCCAAATTGTGTTTTTTCCCCTCAACAACAGAAAACCCAGATCACCTCATAAAAAAACTCCACATCTGCTTCCAAGACATTACATATTCTCCAGGCGCGATAAATATTTTACTTAAAAACAGAACCGAAAGAGGGTCAAGGAGAATTTTTAACCATGTAAGACACTGAACGCAGGTAAACAGCTTCTTACAGCACATGCAGCAATTACTGGTGGAGTGGGTTGTGACCCCTCGGAGGCAGCGTATCACCTCAGAAGTTACTTTGTATGATAAACAAGAAGAAACACGACTGCACAGGGAGCAGCCACCCACMGTAAACACTTGTGTTAGACAGCGGTGACAGAGAATAATACTGAGATCAATACGAATCCAAAGCGATGCAGGAATAATCYAATTCAAGCCAGACTAAATGTGTTTGTGTTGCTAAGTGCAGCGATGCAGCCGGGTGTTGATCAGCATCTTTCTTYGCTTCTTTGGCTCACCAAATTAATATCTGACTACAAAAACCTGAGCAATACGTCTGGCAGCTTTGATTCAAGTCATGTTAATCCAAAAGGACGACCCACGAGTCGCCTTAGTGCCTCTTGCTTTTTCCTTTTCCCCTTTCTGTCTCCCTGAAAGCGCAATTTCAGGAGCAGAGATTAAATTACTGCCCATCATGTCTGCAGCTCTTACATAGACAGATAGGTTTTAAATTGCTGTAGAAGATCATCAAAAAGCAATCCTTATAATTCACACTTTTACTGGAGAAATGATTCAGTGTGGCCAATAAATTTGACTCGTTACATGAAGCCTGGAGGAGCAGGCGCTCACCTGATGGCTGCTTCTGCTGGAGAGGAAATATGGGCTTCTGTTCGGCTGACGCTTATTAGAAATGATTTTCTCTGCGTCAGTCCTACTTTACCGTAGAATGACCTGTGGAACAGTGACRGAATCATTGTGAGGGTTTTGGTCAATGGATGCATTTTTAGAGATAATTCGGGTTTTCCACAATAAGGTTTTGGAGCATAAAAGTTATTCCTGAGCAGTGAAATRGAAGGCAAATATTCAGTTTGACTAAAAAAGCTTGAAGGAAAATTCACTTTGACTAGAAAATTTTGTTTCAGSCCCCCTCCACATGAAAAGGATTTTTTATGAAATCAGGAATATTYTACTGTTTCAGCCTTGTGTCCACATCGAAATGAGGTTTTAGGTCCACAATAYAGGCTCAGGATTGAATGGTGTTGAAATGCTATCTTTGTGTTTTTGTGTGGACAGACTAAAATGATGTCATAGACCCACMTCAACAAGAACAGATCACGTRTCAAACTCAAGGCCCGCAGGCCAAATGTAATACACTACAGCATTTTATGTGGCCTGTGAGAACTTTAAAGATGTATTAATGTCTTTAAAATAAGCAYATMCTGCTTCAAAGCCAGGCTTGACCATAAAAAACATTTCCCCATGGTACATGTTGATTATTTTACTCGCGAAATAACGGCATCCCACTACTACGCGGAGGGGCACAGGGTTCAAAAGTAGCCGGCAAAATTTGCATCGTAAAATTTCCATTTCATTCCAGCTATTTGCTGCAGATCAGTTGTAATAATTCAAGAATGCAGCTACTTACCAGAACTCAACAACAGTGAGAATGTTTTACTTTTAATAGTATTTCTTTAATATTTATTTGACATTTAGTCAGTCGTATTATTCAGTGTTTATTAGAGGACATGTTAAAACGCTGTTTCCATGCAGGAAATACCACATAGAGCTCAGTTATTGTTTGTTAGCAGTGCTCAGTTGYAGCGTGAGATGAGGAACGTGACGTTATGTTTGATCAAGGTTAAACAAAAAAAYGTCAAAGTTAACTACAACTGGTCCTTTGAGGGAAAACATAATGCTCATGTGGCCCACGGTGAAAATGAGTTTGACACCCCTGGATTACAAAAGTTTATGCTGCAGATGCTAGTTTCTCAATTACAGCAAACTGTTTGCATACATTTAACGGACAAGACTGGTGAACGATAAAACTGGTAATTTTTTTTTTCACTGTATTGAACTATCACTCCAGATTAAGTATATGTTTAAAAAAAGTGGGACTAGTTTTACACCACCAACTTAGAAAATGTAGCCTGATATGCTGTGAACATGGTGAGGAAAAGCCTTCCCTCCAGCCTTCCCTCAGTAGACGCTGTCCCAGAAAAGCATCCATTATGTTCACATATTAGGATTGAAAAGTCTTTGTGTGTTTATATTTTAAGGGGGAAACCTTTTTTTTATGTGGACAAATATTTTTTTAAAGAACTGCACCTAGTTTTAAGATCAGAARAGAAAATTTACCTCCAACTTAACCCACCTACTTAACCCACCTACTTAACCTGCCTTTGATGGCTGAAGATTATGATTTATCTTTTAGCGCTGTTGCTTTTAACTAAAGGTTAAGTGATGCAACTATTTAGGGAAAACCCTGCCTCTGAAACCTCTGCAGAAGAGTTTGATATGAAAACCATTCGGGACGAACCCAGCTTAACCAAGCAAGCCTCTTTTCCCGCCTGCCCTATATTCTTGTAGCCGTATTGTTTGGATTCTAAAGCGGTGCCCACACAGCTGGAGGAGAAGCCAAGTCTCTCAGCAGATGAAGCATGCTGCCATTGGCTGCTGCAGCCTCTTTTCATTTCCCTCTGTTTGCCAGGGTGTCAGAGGCTCCTGGCCACAGCTGGAAGATGAATGTTGCTGCACCGCTCCACTCTGTCATGGTGTCCAAGAAGACTCTAAATGGCAATGAGAGACTCAGGCTTTCGTAAATGGAATATCAGAAGCCCCGTGTAACCTTGCACACACACATGCTGAATGTTTAAACCTGGAAACATTCATAAATGAGTTAAAAACTCTTGTACATACTATATTTTTAGYGTCTTCCTTTCTTTATCACTTGTTGCCAAAGACGTGTTCGTTTGTCTCTTTTAATCCACTGCACAGATTTTCCTAAAACTCTCCGAGTATACATCTACAACTGATTCACCTTTGGAGCTAACCCAATTCAAGATGGCTGCCATGGCTAAGTTATCTTACAAAACAAAACCATAACTAAAATGCAGCTAATTTTATAAATATTGAGCTCAAATTTGGTGTGGTAGTAGCTGAGAGTCATTCCCAACACAWACTCTGAATGCCAACAATCTCATGGGAACTGTTTTTAAAATTTTGACATTTTGGGGTCAACTGTCTGTAAGCAAATTATTCCATGAACCACTGGACATATTTYACTACAACYATCAGAAAGTAATTRTTGGCTGTACATCGACRTATCGTTAAAATTTCAAGTCATACGGCGCCCCATACATCTCAATGGTGCTGTTTTATGAACACAAATCATGTGACTATGTCCACTCGACACGGAYACATGTACAAACTCTTGTAGCAGATCCATTGATTTCAATGGCGTTGCGCCAGTCTAGCTGTGTTTAACTTAAATAAATTCGGGAAAACAGCATCGAAACTGGGGTGTATKAMAATATCGATACGCTGAAATATTGCAATATTTCATTCCCTGATACTGTATCGATTCTCTAAAGCCCTGTCTCAATTTTTAATTAAGGTTTAAAATTTCAACTTTCATGCCAACGGTTCATTTTTATGTTGTAGCTCAGCCTCTGACTGATAGTGGGCAGTGGTGAGCCAGCCATTTGGCTCCTCTACTCCTGAAGAGCAAGAGAGTAATGGTAGCATTAGCATTGTGAGTAAACATTAACATCATGCACCGATAGCTGAATCTGAGCAGAGGTAAGCTTACCAAAGTCCCTTATTAGTCAGAATGTCTGTATTTTAAGCCAAATTGAAGTGTTTCGTGCACTCTTTTTCTGACTGTAGTCATCCATCACATTACGGAAGGCAGGCAGCGCATATGCGTCATCTATCGCATCGAGCTTAGGCGCTCCCCCCTTAAATTGTTTTTGCTATGTTTTTTATTTCTTATTCTTCTTCTTCTACGAAATAAACAGCCAATTTGGAGGCCTTAACGTACTCAAAAACTCACCAAACTTTACCCAAAATTGTCCCCCGTCGAAAATCGCATGATTCTATTGGAATTTTTAATGGGCGTGGCGAAATGACTCGACAGCGTCGCCTAACATTTAAGATGCCCCGTGACAAAAACTGTGCTGCTCTCAATGTCCGGCTTATCGCATCCTTATACTTTTAGTTTATCCTGCTGCGTTTGCTTCAAAAACGGTTTTGTTTAAGAGATTTAGTTGTTTTGTTTAGCTTCTCCGTATCTTTACTGGTTTTCTTCGGGACCTGCCCTGGCTGCTGCACTGTATATGACTTCGACCCACCGGTATGCAAATCACATTCTGGATGATCCCAGAAACTGTGCAGATGCTTCTTATCATCTGTTTACTGAACTTTATGACAGCATACAGGCTACTGTTAAGTGTGCTGGGTGACAGTATTGTTTTAGTAAATTAATGTTAAAATCTGCCACAAATATATTTTCAAACTGTTTATTGGCAAATTTAGTCTAATAATAGAATACATGGATGAAATAAGAAATATGAAATACATACGAAATATACAGAGTTTTTTACTTAATAGAATTTTTGGACAAAAAAATCGCAATATATCGCAATATATCACTTGCTTACAGTATCTCAATATCGTGATATATCGTATCGTGAACCCTCTGTCATGATATGTAACGTATTGCCAAATTCTTGCCAAAACACAGCCCTAATTGAAACTCCACCGGGAGAACCACAAAACATTGCGCCGCAGTACTTGTAACAGTGACTCAAGATACAGCCATCATCCCCACATGGAACAAGTATTTTTGATCACCTTTCCCAATATAAGATGCTAGGCTAACATCTGGATTCCAGCGATGGGATGAGCTTAATTTGACAATAAAAAGTGCAACCAAGGACTTAACGTCTGCTCCAAACATTTTATTGTAGATAAAAGACCAACACTGGACCACACGGATTCTGTCCCTGCACAGTCTGTCGATAAACAGGTACAGTAAACTTTATTGTTTTCACTGTAGCCTAATGCTAGCTTTACTCCTAGCATCCATGCATGTCAGTCACACATACGTGATAATATTATACTTACACAAATTATAAACATAATTATTATAAGACCTCGACCCTCCAGCCAACCTTTCAAATGAACGTTCCTGTCATTCCTGATATCGGACGTGTCAAAATTTGCACTAGGATTTATGTCTTTTTCTGTTTCTGTTTCAGTAACACTGACTCTCCGTAGAATCCACTCCTTCTGTCTAGCAGATAATGTTTACAAATGATATGTGTGACGTCACAAGTGAAGGTCCTCATTCAAGATGGCGACCACGGCTAACCAACCTGAGTGTTTGACATGGAAGGTGGCGGGTGATATGAGTCCCTTCAAAGAACAACGTGTCTTTAATTTTATGATTATTTRTGGAAAAGTGTTTTTTTTTTTTGACAAAATCAGCTTCGTCCACATTAGGACCTTAAATTTCTTTACTTTTTATGGATAACATAGGAGTGTTGAATTGATCTATTTGCACTGTGTTCAACCCTAGCATGTGTACTCTAACAAAGCCATTGCACTGAGTTTGCCTTTTATTTCCGGGCTGGAAAACCCAAAGAAAACAGAAGTCGTACGGCTCCGCTTCATCACACTTCAGTGTAGTTGCTGCTACACCGGGGGCAACGGCACCTACCTGCTCACGTCTCGTTGTTCTCATGGAAACACATCAAAGGAAGCTGAAAGATTGACAGAAACCAGAGAGACGGCGGGAGGAAAAACAAGCCTGGGATACTTTGTTACTGTACTGCTCCACTCTTGATTTTCTCTCTGTTGCTTTCCTCAGCTCTGTCACACGTCTCTTTCCCCTCCTGTCGGAAGTGAAGACCAAAGTGGAGCACAGCACGAAGGCGCTGTTGCAATTCACGGCACCCAACAAACGTCTCCCCGGCTGAACACGTTTGTTGGTTTCAGGGTGTGCTTATACATATTTCAGCGGTTTGTAGGTATTCACTGCCCGGTGTGGAGTACTCCTCGTGTGATGAAAACAAGACTGACACATCAGAGAAGCCTAAGGCCTGAGAAGTTTTGAAACAAGATTTAACCAGAGACGCCTGTAGGCCTACAGGCAGTGATTACAGCAGCCCCCATTAAATGCAGGCTTGACGGAAATCCAAAGCGGCACGTCTCCATGTGGAAGAAGCCGGTAAAAGATGCGGTCACGGCCGCCTCGTAGACATAAGGCAGTAAATGTTCTGGGGTTGGGAGTAAGCGATATGTGCAGCAGCAGCTACTGCTAACTGTCACAACATCTCCGACGCAGCAAACAGGACACCAGGAAACAACCAAGAGTTAAAGTCGGGGTGTTCGGAGTGAAATTTCAGACTGCAGCTCATTAAAACTTATAGAAGTTCTATTGGTKCTATTCTCAACTAAAGTTAACATTGAACTCCTGGCCATGATATGAACTAAGACTTTTAGTGCTTAAAATAATAATGATGATAAGATTAAATAATATACAGTTTTAAAAGGATTAAAACTGAAGCAGAGTTTATGAATGCCTTCCCTTCTTAACAGTTACATTTTGACTCCTAAAGTAAAAAATGAATGTGAAAAAAAAATCGAAACACAACAGAAATTATAGAAATTCTTTATTTAATAATTTTTGTGCTTTTTTCCCTTTATTATTAAAAAATGATTGACTTTTTATTGATTTTTTAAAGTTTAAAGTTTTCCAACTTTTAAATAAACTTTATTCCGTAAATTCATTCATTCCATCCATCCATCCGTCTAACTGTAGATTATTTTTATTTTGTTTTCTTTCACCCATAAATAGTTTTAAAATGTACAAAGAATTATCTTCAGGCACCAAAACGTTAAAGCACGTTTGTGACTTTATGCTCATAACATGGTTAGGAAACTTGTTAAAGCTAAAACAAATATCATTAACTTGTTACGTTGTCTTTTAATAAAACTACTTGGTTTGTTTTTTAAACCATGTCCAGAATCGAAAGCAAACAAAAAAGAACATCAGCACCCAACAGCTCTTCTTATGCTTCATTCAGAGCTTTATATAACAAAGTACATGTACTTCATTACGGGATCTAAGTATTTCTTTTCAGAATCTGTCATTTTACCAAATATTTTTTTTTACTTTTTTAGTCGCATTCAAAATATAAAAATTATACTTTTACTTTGTTACTTTAAAATTTAACCTAGTTTCTTGCTACAAGTTTAAATATGACCAGAACTCACCATGAAAGGAGTTGTTCATGTATTCTAAAAATGACATGCTGAGTTTACTTAACAAAGTTATGTCAACTAGTTTCACCAAACTGGGTCAGAACCAGATAACTGAACATCTACTTTCTTAGAGTGTGCRTATAAGTACTTTTAGTTTTACTTTCCTGGTTAATGTGAGCAGTTTTATGACTTTTACTTTTGTTCTTTTCTTGTCAGTGAAATACTTTTTTACCAAAGTATTTTTTGTTAAAGTATGTTTTCTTTTACTTAGTTATTTATTTCAATTACTTTATGTACCTCTGGTTGTATTTAACTGATACTAAAAAAAGATTCTTAATGTAAGATATGCATTAAAAATAATGTGTTGGATTTAATTAAACAAATTATGCCAAATGGTTCCAATCAACTGAACAGAGTAAATGTAAAGCAGTTTTTTCATTTGCTTTAGAAGTAAATGTGAAGTAAATGAGTGGAACCACAGAGGTGGTTCTAGGGGGCGGGGCCACAGGGGCATTGGCCCCCTGAAGTGCCCCTGTCCTGTCACTCATCTGTCCTTTGCCTGGGAGTGATGATGGTGGATGCAGTTCCATGCTCAACCACTAGTTGTGCTAATTGTGACGTGCCCCTGTGTCATTTTACCTGTCTAATTGTCTGATGTCCTCTCCTTTCAGCTGATTGGCTGGGAGG
>NW_013952470.1:653965-656434 GCF_001266775.1 Austrofundulus limnaeus
TCTGAGTTCTTTTTTTACAAACACCTTTTGTCTGGACATTATATGTTGTGCGTCCTGGGTATCCTAGACCCCGGGACCGTAACACTAATGAGTCAAACAGTAAAGTCCAGAATGAATCGAGCTTACAGAATTCTTCGRAAGGTAGCAAACTAGTCTGAAATGTTTAACGCCCAAACAGATTTGGCTCAGTATTAGGGATGAAACAGGACAATTTACCCTCTTTTGACCTTAATTAATGCATAATAAACACTTAATAATTCATAAAGTGTGCAAATGAATTAATAACCTATCTATAAACTATTTAAAAGCCATCTATAAGGGGAGCCTTATCACTTTAAAAAATGACATTRCATTACAAGTGTTTGAAAATGTACAATTGGTTAAATGTATACACCTTACCAAAACTGGGGATTTGTGTGTAAGGATGTTGAACAATGACTTGGCCTCTCTATGAATATTGTAACCCCTTGATGGCCCCTTACTCAGAAAAATCCTAGATCCACCACTGTGGAACCGGTTGACATAATTTGTCTGAGTAAATCCAACACATCTGTTTTTTGAGTGAAATATATTTTGGGAAAATAAGTTTTATCTGTCTTTTAGGCTGGTCTGAAATGATTCTGCTGTATGGTGGATCAAAGCAGCACAGTCAGTACTAAACAGGCACAACATGAATCATTTGTCATAAAATCTTGCACACAAGGGATACCTCGTCTTTTGCAGCTGGTAAAAAAAAAGCTGGTAAAATCATGAAGCTCAGCAAAGAAGCAATAGATCACTAACAGCTGGCTGACTTTAGCCTTCAAATGAAACGTTTCTTTCTCCAATGCCGCCACGCTCTGTGAGGACGAGCAGAGAACTATCTGATCCAGCCTGGAGAGGAGAGGCTTTAGAAAGGAAAGGTCTTTCCGTTTGTTTACCAGCGAGTTCTGTAATTCCACCCAGAATAAAGAGAAACCAGAAAAGAGTCGTACACGCCCCCCTTTGTGTTTCAAAATCCTGAAAAAAATATCTTAGTGGCATTTTATTTACTGCATGCTGCGTTCAGCAAAAGGAACAAAAGCAAGAAGTCAAAGCTTCATCAATATTCATCACAGGGTGTTTTCTCTGCTTTGCTCCACAGGTCTGCGTTCTGAGCCCGGCRCCTTGATGGGAAATTTCAGCGGTAGCTGGAGAAGCTGGTATCTGACTTAGATTAGATGTGTGTGCAGCCATAACATCGCTGCGTTTCTCTACCAGCAGCAGCACAAAGAAGCCACTCAGAGGAGGGAGCAGAGAAATCAAGAAACATGTTTTTCCGTGATTGCTTTTATTTTCAAGTATTGTCGCCATAGGTGGTGCTTTTGTGAAATGTTCCCGAGAAGTTTCTGGCAGGAGTGAAAGTCCCACCCAGGAGGATTTAATTAGCGCCGTGAATGAATAACATCTTCCCCGTTTCTCTCTCTGTCCTTGGTAATCAGTTCTGGACCATTAATGAGAGGATGACTATCGACTGGTGGAGCGGGCTGCTGATAATTGAATGTGTAGAGGCCATTAAACATTCCTAATCAAAAATAAACACTCCAAAGCCACGGTTCCTGCAGAACAATAAGTGGCGACAACAGTGGAAGCACAATCTAAAAAAAGGGAGAGAGTTTCTCATCTTTTGTTTTCTTTCCCTTTTTTTATTGGGCTATCAGTGCCAACAGTTCAGAATCCGACAGACCAGAAAATAGCTGAATTTCTCAGGGGCATGGCAGCGTATTGAACTCCACAAGTTAGTGTTTAGGTCCAAACAGCTGCGAGGGGACGGAGAAGAAAAAACAATAATTGAAATGTTCTCAGAGGCTCTATTCCACATGCAAACAGGTCAGTAAATCTCTAACAGTAACTGTGGTCGGCGTTGGAAATCACTTCTCCTCTATTGACTCGACTCCATTGATCCGACTCCCACATCAACACAACTCATATGAAGTCACCGGATCAATATTACTAGTTAACAGTTCTAACCCTGTTTGACCTCCGTCTTGAGYCTGATGGGTGGAACATTACCATTATGTGTGAAGCTGAAATGAAAACCAAACTAGATTTGATATTTTTACATGTTATTGACCTGTTCGGAGCTCTAGATAATGAAAATTAAAGACCATTATACCTAGATCCAAATGTAAAGAGAGTAAACGCAGTGATTATAACAATTAACTTTATTTTGTATTTTACTGAGGAAGAAGCCAAGATATTTTATCTTTTAGCTTCTTAACATTACAGAATGTCTTTAATTTAAAACCTTTTCTGCATTGCAGAGCTCCAGCATTAAAAAGATTCAGTTTTCCTTACCTGTCTGGTGCACCTCTCTGTGGGGCACCAAGTTCTTGAAATTGTTTTAAATTGAAGAAAAGACATATCTATCTATCTATCTATCTATCTATCTATCTATCTATCTATCTATCTATCTATCTATCTATCTATCTATCTATCTATCTATCTATC
>NW_013952470.1:657434-666481 GCF_001266775.1 Austrofundulus limnaeus
TCTATCTATCTATCTATCTATCGACCTATCGATCCATCCATCCATCCATCCATCCATCCATCCATCCATCCATCCATCCATCCATCCAAAGGGGTTAGTGAAACACATGTCATTTTAATGTGGGAGGTTTCTTGGCTAAACTGGACCAGCCTGGTGGCCAATCTTCATTAATTGCACATTGCACCAGTAAGAGCAGAGTGTCAAGGTTCAATTAGCAGGGTAAGACCACAGTTTAGCTCAAAATATTGCAATGCACTCAACTTTATGGGTGACATACCAGAGTTCAAAAGAGGACAAATTGTCGGTGCACGTCTTACTGGTGTATCTGTGACCAAGGCAGCAAGTCTTTGTGATGTATCAAGAGCCACAGTATCCAGGGTAATGTCAGCATGCCACCAAGAAGGTCCAACCACATCCAACAGGATGAACTGTGGACACAAGAGGAAGCTGTCTGAAAGGGATGTTATGGTCTAAAGCCAGGTGTTTCAGTTTCATTGTCTGACCCCTGTAATGTTATCAGGTTCTCAGTAATGTTTCTATGTGAGAAATATATAAGTTCCTTAGAGGGAAATGACAGAAAATAATAGAGAACCACTATTTTAGACTGTGGAGCTAGTTTGTTTAAACCTTGAACAATCTCATGCAGTTTTGCARTATCTCACATGATCTCACTTTATCTCATCACCTGGAGTATGTGTTGTGAATGACTCTCAGCTACAACCATGCCAATTTGAGCTGAGTATTTGTAAAAAAAAAAATCATTGAGGTGGAGCCTTTTATGGGTATGCTAAAGTTGATTGGCCTCCAGTTTTAGAGCAAACAGGTCATTGTTGAATTTCTGTCTGTGCTCTATAAAGGTAAAACCAGCATTTTTACTTGTGCAAAAAAATATCTATTTATTTAACCTCAGGATGTTTTCTTTTCTCTGTACAAGATCCATACAGACATGCAGCATGTGGCAGGAGACTGGTTCTTCCAGGTGTCACACAGAGACGATCCACAGGACAAGATGAGACGTTTTCACTCTCAGTCCTTACAGGAGGCAGGTTGCACCTCCTGTGACGACACGAGGGGCCCTCCTGTTCCACTTAAATTTGTTTGTGTCGTCCGCTGCATCTTAAACAGACAGACATTCCTTTTGCTTTTCCTCAGCAGCTTGTCAATGTGGCTTCCTGTGCAGCTGAGTGGAAAAAGGAGTCCAGTCCACGTCCCGTCCCGTCTGACTGGCACGTTGCTCGCATCGTCTGGATGAGAGCGGTGAGACCGGAGAGGGCGCTCGTAGAAACCAAACACGTCCGTGTGGAAAAGGGAAACTGATTTCAGAAGACTGCTGTGACCGTCCCACAGATGACACAACAACAAAACTGGAGCGAGGTGGAWATGATGTCTGGTAGTCAGTTTTTTGGTGAAATGAAGTTGRTATGATTTACAGAAAATGTGCAATAATTGGTTAAATTTAATTAGGCAGGTGCATAAATTTTGGCACTCTTATTTTATTGATTTCAAAACCTTTAGAATTAATTATTGGAACTTAAATTTGGTTTGGTAAGTTCAGTGACTCTTGACCTCCATACACAGGTGACTCCAATTATGAGAAAGGGCATTTAAGGGAGGCAATTTTAGGTTTTTCTCCTCTTTGCATCTTCTCTGAAGAGTGGCAGCATGGGAGTCTCAAAACAAATTTCAAATGGGCTGAAAACAAAGATTGTTCACCGTCATGGTTTAGGGGAAGGATACAGAAAGHYATCTCAGAGATTTCAGCTTTCAGTCTCCACTGTGGGAAACGTGAGAAAATGGAGGACCACAGGCACAGTTCAAGTCAAGAATCGAAGTGGCAGACCAAGACAAATGTCCAATAAACAGAAGTAAAGGATGTTGAGAACAGTCAGAGTCAACCCACAGACCAGCACCAAAGACCTACAACATCATCTTGCTGCTGATGGAGTCACTGTGCATCGTTCAGCTATTCAGCACACTTTACACAAGGAGGTGCTGTATGTGAGAGTGATGCAGAAGAAGCCTTGTCTCCGCCCACATCACAAACAGAGCTGCTTGAGGTWTGCTAAAGCACATTTGGACAAGCCAGCTTMATTTTGCAATAAGGTGCTGTGGACTGATGAAACTAGAGTTATTTGGGCAGAACAAGGGCCGTTATGCATGGAGGAGAAAGAACACCTGCTACCTACAGTAACATGTGGTGGTTCCGTCATGCTGTGGGGCTGTGTGGCCAGTACAGGGACTGGGAATCTTGTTAAAGTTGAGGAACGCATGGAATCCAACCAATATCAGCAGATTCTGGAGACCAATGTCCAGGAATCAGTGACACAGCTGAAGCTGCTGAAGCCGGGGCTGCATCTTCCAACAACACAACGACTCTAAACACTGCTCAAAATCTACTAAGRCATTCATGCAGAGGAACAAGTACAACGTTCTGGAATGGCCATCTCAGTYCCCAGACCTGAATATTATTGAAAATCTGTGGTGTCACTTAAAGAGAGCTGTCCATGCTCAGAAACCATCAAACCTGAATGAACTAGAAATGTTTTGTAAAGAAGAATTGTCTAAAATACCTTCAGCCACAATCCAGACTCTCATTAGAAGCTATAGGAAGTGTTTAGAGGCTGTTATTTCTGTGAAAGGAGGATCTACTAAATATTGAGTTAATGTTTTTTGTGCCCAAATTTATGCACCTGYCTAATTTTGTTTAACCARTTATTGCACACTTTCTATAMATCATATAAACTTCATTTCACTTCTCAAATATCACTGTGTTTGTCCCCTATATGACATTTTTTACTGATTTTTTTTAATCCAAACAATCAATGCTTAAAAGGTAAATCAGGAAAACTAACAAGGCTGTCCAAACTTTCACCCCCCACTGTACAGTAGTACTGTCGTATCAGAGAATAATCTTTGACAAAACCTAAATTCAATTACAAAATCCAACTTGTCAATTATCTAGGGGTGGCACCTGGGGGGTGGCCAATCAGGTGCCACCCCAGCCACCCCTCTGATTCTGCCTCTGCCACTCAGCCTGGRCACGTAAAACAGGATTTGGATGCAGAGAAGATATTTTGTCTTTCTGCTTACAATGGATTCTGCAACAGCAAAGAACATGGAGTATGATTTAACTCTTCATGGAAAGTTGAAATAATAACTACTACAGACAAATATTTTCAAAAAGGTTCAATTAGGTTTCAGAGAATTTAAAACAACAGGTTTAAAACATACATTTTACGTTTTATAAAAAGGTATTTGTGACTCGTCTTAAATCCGATGGAGGTGAATAAATTCTTTATTGTGAAACAGCGAGATGTTTCCATTTTCCTCAGGAGGAACAAAGGTTAGAGAGCCGGGCAGCAGCTGAAGTCAAAGGTCTGTTCTGAACAAATACAGGAGAAACATCTGAATGAAGGGTGAACACACACACAGGAAGAACAGCAAACTGGAGAGAAAAAGACAAAAAAAAAAAAAGCACCATAAAGGAGTTTTTTTCTTTACAAGTGCATAAAATCACAAGTATCTTCCACTTGAAAAATGGAGAAAATGAAAAAAGAAAGAGAACTTTGAAGAGAGAATTCACTGAAAATCAGAGAAAATGGAGAGAATTTTTAACACGGAAGGAGAAGCTCTGTGTGATTGACATATGGAAAACTCTCTGCACAGAAAATAAATAGACAGCCAAGAGAAACGTCACTGTTTGGGAAAAGATGGATATTTAGGTACAGGAGGCCTCACAGTCCGAAGGACATGACAGAAAAACTATATATTTTCAAGAAGGAGCTCCTGTAACAACAAATGATAACAAATGATAAATAAAACCTTTGTTGTAAAGAATGATGCTCTGATTGATGCCAGGGTCCAGAAATGAACACAGTAATGATGAAGAAAAACAATTTGATAGATAAACAGAAAATACAAAACTAACAAAACATCCTAAAGATCAAAAAGAGAAAGGCTTTCAGAGCTGAAAATCAAAAATAAAAGCAGACATATCACACTTTTAAATCCTTATTTTTTACATTTAAAATTCAGTTTTGCCTATGTAAAGTCGAACTGCAATGCTTTGGTCTGAATTCCTCCTTATTGTAACTCCACTTAGCCCCGCCCCTTTTCTGAGGCGTGTCTCAGATCAACTCGTTTTGAGGCTGTCTCTTTGAATCTGAATGAAGCGCTTCACACTCCACCCCTGTCCATCTTCTAGAGCAGTGGTTCCCAAACTTTTTATCTTATAACCCAAAAAATATCCATGGCAAAAACTTGTGACCCCAAATATTACTGGTCTGAGTACACTACCTTTGCAAAATCACGGAATTATCCATTTTTTCATTAACAGAAATATGTGTAAATTGTACATAAATATCTGTTAAATTACGGGGAAAATCCGTTTTATGGTTTGCGGAAATGTCCGTAAAAAAATGGAGAATGTCCTGGCAGAAAATTACCAGGACATTCTCCGTTTTTTAACAGACATTTTTTTTTACAGTTGCAGTTGATCCAGACATTATTTAGAAATTCCGTCACAGAAAATTTGACGTAATAGTTCTGAATAAGTCATAGAAAATTAAAAAAAAATCTGAATGGGTTGAAAAATACAATCAAAACAGAATTTAAAGATATATGCAGCACCGAGAGGGATTAAATTAAATTCTGCACTCCCAGAGACTCCAAGTACACAATACAATGTATTTAAAAAAAGTGGATTTTGCATATATTACCTTTAAGTAAAAAATATGTAAAACAGAAAAGTGGGGAAAGTGGAAGTTAGTGTTTAATAAAAGGAGATCGCCTGAAAGATGTGAAGGTTGTTCAGTTGTAGAACTTTTTCTACAAAAGTCCAACAAATGAGGAGGAAGGTCTTTGATGCAGAAAATGATCACATAATTAGTGACAGACTCCTTCAAGGTTGAATAAGAGGGGATGCCATTGAAAAGGAAAACGTGCGTTCAGGAATAGATTCAGGCGTTCAGCGGATGAAAGAAGCTTCTCAGCTGAATAAACAATATCAATAAAGAAGTTAGAGCAGGAGAAATCTGTGTTCGGGAGAAAACAGACGTCTGAACATAAAAAGAAGACGATGCGATGATTAATGACAGAACAAAGATGGAACAAACAACACCTCTGGTAAGTGAATCCCATCAAAAACACCTTTACATCTGGTGCTGTCGAAATGTTGGAGCCGGGCGTAGAATTCACTTAAACATGAACATAAATATGAGACGATGCTGAGCGTTACAGCCTGAATCCTAAAATAAATGTATTTTACTGAAAGGTAGAAAAATGTCGGCAAATACATAACAAATCTGGATAAAAGATCTTAAAATTGTCTTTCAGATTTTGTATGATTGATCAAATAGTAAGTCAGACCAGTTCAGTTTTTTTAATTAGTCTTTACTCATCTTTGTGTTTGCTAAAAGAGACATGCTGTCTCTGATCATTTTATGCAATTTACCAGCTTTCTAAAGACTGTTTCATAAGAGGAGGTTTTGTTTGAGTCAGTGTTTGCCACTTCATTACTAAAAGTCTTCTTTTGTTTTCTGATATGTAAATGCATCTAAAAAGGCATAAAGCAGGACTATTCAACAGCTCAGGGGCCGAAAGTTATATGTTTTAAATGTGTTTTAAATGTGTTTATTTTGTTGCGTAGAATCCTAAATTTATTAATGAGCTTTCCACAAATAAAAGCTGCAAATTTGTCCAAGTTTTGTGAAAATGTCCGAAAACCTTCAGTAGTTTCGACATTTTGATCTGGAATTTTAACACGAAGCAAAGATGGCAGTTCTCAAAAACTATTAAAACATAATTGTCTCAGATTTCCTTAAAGCTTTCCTGATGATCATGTCTTGCAGCTTTTATGTATATTTATAAAATGTGTATTTTTCTTTGTGTATTTGTTGAGGATCAAAAACTTGTTGAAATGACCTTTCACTATAAACACAAAATATACTGTCTCAGTTTGAAGATCCTGCAGGAAAAAAAGGTCCTTTTTCAGACGCTTCGAGTCACCCAATGTTCCTCTCAGGGATGTAAACAGTGAACAGCTGGTGGCTGCAAAACATGGCTCTGAGATATGAGTGTACAAGACTTGTACTACCGCTTGGTTTCATACTAGCTGACAATTTACATTCCTGTTTGCATTTATCACTGGTTATGCTCATAAATTCCAGGAATCCTAATTTGCTTTTTTTTTCTTTCTGATTAAACAAATGTTGCAAATCAACTGGAACAAATGCTCCACCTGTTAAAGTAAAATTATTATGTGAAATCTGTGAACCTGCATAATTTACAAGCCTTTAAAAAAAGCTGCAGCATGTGTTGGGAGCTGTTGGAAAGTGAGTTTTTATCCAAAGACTCACTATGTATTGATGTATTGATTTCCCATACCACTGCTGAGGCGTCTCAGCAAATCATTGAATTTAACTAAAACTAGTTTTTTTTTTATTTAAGTTGATCAAAACGCTGGCCTTCACCTCGACATTTCCCCTTGTCCAAACCTCGGCTATAGTTTTGCACAAACAAAACAGCTACAATAGCTAGGGTCACTGCTTTTTTTTTTTTTTGGGTGGGGGGTTATTATGTGTTTTCCAGTCACAGTTTAAGCCTTCACCACAATCAAGTAAATGCTACCTTTAGTGGTTATGAAAATGTTTTAAATCAAAAATAAATTTGACTTTGTATCACAACTAAATCTAATTCAGAGGTTCTGAAGCTATGGTCCTAGGACCCCCAGGGGTCTGTGAGCTGGAAATTGGGGGTCCACAAAAAAATTACAATACGTTGTTAATTTTTTTGTTTAAAAACCTGCATTAATGTAGAAAAGGAACAATGCACCAGTAAAACAARCATACTCAACCAGCCAAACAGTAGTTATTCTCAAAACACTTAGGGGTAAAAATAGCAGCAAATCAATTTTAAATCAGCATGAGTTTTATGAAAGAGTCCTTGGGATRTTTTCACCACTGCAAAGGGTCCTCGGACACGATTAGTTTGAGAAACCCTGATCTAAATGCCTTRAAATTGGCCTCTGTCTCTTTAAGAACCTCCTACCAYTTCTGACACTCCCACTTCAGCATGTCTTCACAACAATGCATCCTGACATTTACAACTTGTCGTAGGAGCATTGTATTTTATTGTGAAAAATAAAAAAAGAAGCAACATYATATAATATYAGTTTTGGAAAATGGAAACTCAGGACACAGTTGAATGTTTCTCGAATGATCCCACMTTGACCCYGGAAAGTACRTTTTCTGAAGAACCGCAGCGAGTTCGGTCATCCTCTGATAAACAATGTTAAGATACTTTTTGCAAAGAATATATATATAGATCCTTATGAAGCTAGTTAGTATTACAAGCTCAAAAGACGAGCAGTTCCTGCTAAACGTTGCTGCTGCTAGTGGTGGAGCTGCGTGGGGGAGAAGGGTGCTGTGTGGTGCGGGAGCTCGGCTGGGGACTGAACTACAGGGAGGARCTTTGARTAAATAGGCGGAGCTTTGTATCAGCAAGTGTTTAGCTCTACGTGGCTACCACAGGGGATTCAAGGATTTCTCAAACATGCGTGAATGAGTCAAAGCAACACTCTGGGTATGTTTTTGATGAGGGAATAACATCTCNGTTAAGTAAATCCAACATTTCATTTTTTACAGTGTATGTTGCCTTCAGTTGTTATGAAAATGCTGTATACATAACAATTTAGTTTGACTAAACACCTTGGGCTCTGTTCTCTTACTGTTTCTGACACTCCCACTTCAGCACATTTTCAAACAATGCTTCATGGGGGAGGGGGTGCTCTGTGGGGCGGGAGCTTGGCTGGGGACTGAACTACAGGGTGGAACTGTGAGTAAATAGGAGGAGCTTTGTACCAGCAAGCATCTCCACATGACTACCACAAGAGATTCAAGGATGAATGAGTCAAGGCAACACTCTGGGTATGTTTTTGATGAGGGAATAACATCTCAAAAAAGTTGATTTTTGCATAATAAGACTCCAAGACTTTTGCTTTCTTAAAGCCTAATGAGGGAGGGAGGAGGGTGATAATGCATGGAAATTTAGCTCGCAGAACTAAAGTAGCTTATTGAAGTTTAAAACTTTAAAACTTGCATTCGTTTTCAAATAATAAAGAAGTTCAGTAGACGYCAGTTATTGCATCAAGCCTTCAAATAGCTTCCAGTCACCACAGTTTTCACCCAACGTCTTCTTGTCTTATAAAAATGTTTCTTCCTGAAACTTTCCTGCTGCTGTGATTTGCTTTTGACAGCTCTTGACATAAATACACTTGAGTGAAGTGCAACTGCACGCTCAGCTGTCTTTTATTGAATAAAAATCAACATAATATCTGAAATAATACATTCTCTATAGGAGGATATGTAACATTGTTCCCAAAATGTTAAAAAAAACAACTCTTACAGATATTTCCACATGCCATCAGTAATTTTTGACTGAAATCAAACCTGTTGGCACACCACAACATTATTTGACAAAAGAGAACATTTTCAAATCAGTCGCTGTGAGTCGTCACGACAGTAAAATAAAAAGTACACGTGTAACATTAAYAACGACTCTTTTCGGTTCCGTTGGCCCATTAAGCTTCGGCAGCGACAACTCTGAAACAGCTGGTAATAATWTGATTCTGCACACCTGTCAGGTGTCGGAACTAAACTGCATTTCATCCAAAAATGTTCCCACTGATAAACAGAGAGGGAGAACAGCATGCCACCAGTAAACAAGCTTATAAATCCAACAGGCAGGTCAATATGTTTTTGTGGAATTTACTTCACACGAGTTCAGCTAGCACCAAATCACAAAGCTTTATAAACACAAAGCTGCAATAAAATGGCACAAAACTCCCACAAATAACTAAGTATTAGCTTTTATGGACATTTTTACACTAGTTTAAGGGTGGGGGGTATTATGTATTTTCCAGGCATTTACAGTAGTTCAATTCTACACCGTAAACTAGTAACTACACTCTAAAAATGAAATGTTGGATTTACTTGACCATGTTATGTTACCTGGTTCCACTTAAATGAGTTGAGTAAATTCATAGCAAC
>NW_013952470.1:667481-669843 GCF_001266775.1 Austrofundulus limnaeus
CTGTAAGGTAAGGTAAGGTAAGGTAAGGTAAGGTAAGGTAAGGTAAGGTAAGGTAAGGTACGCTACGGTAAGGTACGCTATGCTACTGTAAGGTAAGGTAAGGTAAGGTAAGGTAAGGTAAGGTAAGGTAAGGTAAGGTAAGGTACGGTACGATGTGCTACGCTACGATAAGATAAGATGAGATAAGATAAGATAAGATAAGATAAGATAAGATAAGCCTTTATTGTCATTGTACAAAGCCCAATGAGTTTTTGATGAGGGAATGACACTATTACATGATAGAAAGCTCAAAAAAATGTTTTTGCACAATACAAATGTGCCCTCATTTACCTATTCACTTTCATTCAGCACTCTACTAGATCTCTCTACAAAGATAATACAGGTCAATTTATAGAGACTAATCAGGACACACATCAGAGTGTCTTGCTCAGGGACACCTCGAGTGACTGAATATCAGGGAATTGTACCGCCAACTGTCTGATTAGAGGACGACTCCCTTAATCACTCAGCCTTAGCCGCCCAAGTGATGGCACAAAACAACACACAAAAACTAAACACAAGAAACACGAAACCTATTAAACAAAAATATTAATGCATCTAATCAAAAGCCCAAATACCATTAGTGTCATCACAAAACACAGAAAAACAGTGTGTGCATCAAAATATTTTATGAAGCACTGCACAACTTTTAATGAACCTTGAAGTGGACACCTGAAAGAAACGTGTGCGATGAGAACCTGAATCAAGTGCAGGAAACCGGTCCAGTTCTCAGATTTAAGACATATAATGTTTATGTGGTCCATAACAGAACCCTTCTGCCCAAGCAATCTGAACAAAATAGCCCCGAATCAAGTGTTCTAACAATGTTTACAAAACCTGGTCCCATCCCGGATATGATGCCATAGTAAACAAGGAAGTAAGTTCTAGAAACCAAATCTAAAACCTAAATAGAGACTTGTTGATTCTCTGACTTTTTAAGGTAAATGATTACAATCGATCAGAAAGTTTAAAATAAGTGTTTATCTGAAATTCAATTAATCAATCACAAAAGATCCCACACATCTACATCTGATTAACCTGGTTCAAGATGGCTGCCACAGCCAAAAGACAAAATGACTACAACCCATTCTTGAACAAGGATACCAATTAGCATTACAATTGAGACAAAGCACAATGAACATACATTAAAACTGTAATTAATCAACATCTGTACAAGTCTCCACAACAAAGTAATCATTCACTGAAACTCTTTCTGAGTGCATAAATAACCCAATTCATTTATGGCCAAAAGCAATTAAAAACAAGTATGTGAAATACCAGTAAACATGCAAATAAACATGATGTATGAGAAGAAACTGTCAGGTTTTTTATAACCTTGTCAGTCCCGGTGATGGATTGTGACTAATTACACCACAGCTCCTGCTGAGACGTCATTCAGGCACTCGGAAACATGGTTCCCAGCTCTGATGGCTGCTGAGCCCAGCTGCAGACGGGAGACAAAAACAAACCTCCCCTCAGCAGTCAAACTCTGCCTGTAGTTACTCTGAGCACAGAAAGCTGCTACCACTGGTTTCGGTAATTCACCAAACATCAGCACTTCTAAAAGCACAACGCCCTGAAGGAGTGTGGGGGGAGAAAAATGACAAAGTTGGGGATTTTTCATCTGTTACAGCGCTGATGTGACAGATCTGGTTCTAGTCAATATATCGCCGTAAAAAAAAAAAGCTTTTAATGAGAGGTTGATGGTGCAGCAACACCATCAGGGCTGGGGGAGCTCCAGCAATGGTCTGCAAACAACATGGGAGCCTTGAAGCTGCTCTCCAAGGAGGCCGACTGCTATCTTGTGAGGTGGCGCTCTCGTCGTCGCTCTYACACTTCCCTTCTGGTAACAGACGACTGACGACTGAAAGAAGTTGAAACTGGCAAAAACATTTACTGAAAATCAACAAATGAAAATGGGGTTCGACAGAATATTGAGTTAAAGGTTTCATTCTTTCAGTCAAGGCCAGAGTTTGCTTTTTAAATGAGTTTGTTTATAAAACATAATTTGGCCAATAATTGTATTTTATAATACTTCAGCTAACTTTCTGAGAATTTCAGTGAAATCTGTCCAGTGGTTCATGAGATATCTGGCTAACAGATGTTGACTATTAAATTTAAAGGGGCAATATCATGTAAAATAAACTTTTTTGAGGTTTATATCATGTTATAATGTTATACTCTAATAAAAACATGCCCAAAGCCTTGCTTTGTCTCATTCATGCCTGAGAAATCCTGCAGCGTTTTTAGGAAGCCATGCTGAGGAGCAAAATGACAGATGGGGACCAGAAACGCCTTTTGGGACCAGAAACGCCCCTGGGAC
>NW_013952470.1:670314-676417 GCF_001266775.1 Austrofundulus limnaeus
CTCCAGATATCAATTTAAAGGGGAATAAAATAATTGCTGATCTAATATTTTCCCTATAACCACTATTACAAAAACACAAAATAAGTAAAAATAAGTATTTATATTTGTGTACAAGCTGTTTAGATTGTCAGAAAGCCTGTGTTTTTAGGGTTATTAATGAAGTTCATGTACTCAGACCAGTAATATTTGGGGTCACAAGTCTTTGCCATGAATATTTTGAGGGTCAGAAGACAAAAAGTTTGGGAACCACTGCTCTAGCCTATCCATGACAATGGAGAGAGATGGCAATCCAGTGGGTCTCTAGCCTATCCATGCTAGTTGCTAGCCAAGGCTAAAACAAATGAATAGTCTCCTTCTCATTTGCCAGTGCCGGTCTCTCAGTTACCGGTGCCGGCCTATCATTAATCAGGTTAATAGCTGGTTTAGGAATACAGCCTCCTACAAGGATGTAGCAACTGCTGGTTGTGCAATAGTCTTAATTTTGACCCTCATACCACACCATAGAAAAAAGTTTAAAAGATGTTGCAGCCATCTTGAATTTGCTCGACTCCTAAAGTATTTGTTTCATTTCAAACAATCAAATCAAATGTAAAAAGTGTTTTTTAATGAACTACATCAAATGGAGCAGTTTGTTCAGGCATTTTTGATATACACGTCATTCTGAAATGCAGGTACGCACTCAGTGTAAACAAAGCATGCAGCTGCATATTTCACTCAACGAATCTGAGCACAAATACAAACCAATGTGTTTAATTTGTCAGACTTTTTCTTGATTTGCTTTCAGTCACTTCAGCTGTTTTTGTAGGTAAAAATAAACGTGGTTGATCATAGACGTTCGCAAATTTTACTTATGACCCTTTGATTTAAAACCACAAATTGTTGATATGTTTTGTTAACTTTGTTTTATTTTTCTTTATGATCTTGCAATATCTTTAATTAAACATCCAACGGTTACTTTCTGAGTTCATCCGGTCCAAGGTGACTCTTAGTTTTTTGACCAAGTTTTAAAAACAAAATTTTCTTGATCATTTCGTACTCAGAGGCATGCAAAAGTTGTCCTATCCAACCAAGTCTCATGATCACGTATCAGCCCATGTGTTTGATTGTTATTCTGGTTGGTCTGGAAGTTTTTCCTTCATTCATGAAGTCTTACCAAGAGCAATCGTCTTACTGCACTGGCAGATTAAATCACTTCATTTGAGATGATTCAGTCTATAATATTTTTTTAAATCTTACTTTTAGATGGTTAATATTTATAGTGAGTTTATGGTTTACAGTTTACAGTTTTTAGAGTTCAATCTGTCTTTTTGTTTCCTCCCTTGTGCTCCTGCCACGCCCACTCTCACCTGATCCTCTCCCCAGGTGTGTTGCATTTCACCTGCTTCCTGTTTCTGTCTAAAACCCTGGATTCAAATAGGACTAAAACTATGATAGTTGTTACCATTGTTGTAGCTTTGGTGGCCATCTTAAATGGAGTTTACTTCAAAAATGACTTTCTGACAGTTGGGTGAGAAGAAACATCACCAGGCCGTTGAGCTCAAACATTCTTCTTTTTTCTCTTTGAGGAAAGAATTAGAACAGTGTGTGTGTGTGTGTGTGTGTGTGGGTGAGGAGGAGGGGACTGAGACATTGTGGGTATAACTCAGGATGCAGCAACAGCAGCCTTCCTGCCACGGATGGAGTAAAAAGAGAGAAACCCTCCTCCCACCCTGAGCGCCACCTGCATGCAAAGGGAGCAGCTCTGTGTGGAACAAGCTGCTGTCCCTGACTTGACTTTGCGCGGTTGGTTTTCCTCCAAATAATCCCATTTCTAATCCCAAACAAGTCGTCACGGCGGCGGCGTCGATCCAGAGGAGCTCACACAGGTGACGACTGGCTCCCTAACTTCCCTGCACCGTCTGTGATGAGCGCGTTTTCTCTCCGCTCCTCCTCAGACGTGACATTCCGCTGCGCCGCCGCGGATCCATGACGCATCATCTGCGCCTTTTGGGTTTCTCCGTCAGCCGCGAGGAGTGAGCGAGCCGTTTCCCCCCCCCACCCCCTCTTCTTCCCGACAAGTTTCCGTGCTGATCATGTTCCTCGTGACCGCCCGGGTTAACCTGCGTGGCGCCACGGACCAGAAGCCCCGCACCAGGGCAGAAGTTGCCCGGGAATAAGGAGTGCGCAGAGAGCGGGAGAGAGGACCGGGAACAGAAGTGACAGCGGCTGAATTCACTACCAGCATCATCAGCATCATCTGCCTGCGCGAGGAATAAAATAAAAATAAACAAATAAATAAACTGCGGAGGGGGGACTGCTGCTGCTGCCCACTCCTCTCCATCAATCCTCAAACCCGCAGCTGCGTAAACTTGGCCACATTTTTGGTGACTCTGCCCGCTCGTGTGAGCTGAGCAGCCCGGATGGATCTGCAGCTCATGGAGGGAATCTAAAAAAGCCACAACTTAAAGAAAAGAAGAAGAAGAAAGGAGGGATTAGCAGCAGTGCCTGTCCTGTTCTAACCTCAAAATGGATGCCCACGGCAGGCTTTGGGGACGCCACTGGATAAGCCGCTGATCTGTTTGACATCTGAGCGTTTAAAGTTGGGATAATCTGAAGGACTGAAGGTGTGCAGGGATGCAGTCTGGAGCCAAGACGCTCTCGGCAGGTGGAGGTGCGTCACTCTGCTGCCTCCTTCTCCTCTGGCTCATCTACTCGCATCTGCTCAGAGAGGGTAAGGACGCTTCCAGCTATTTATTACTTTGCCAGCAGCAGCAGCATTATTGTCTCTGAGGGTTTATCTGCAGCTGCACAGTGTGGTCACATCCTTTTCATCCACAGGAAAGAAACTTTTTTTTTTATTTCTAACAGATGTAATGTATTCATGCTCATCACTGGTTTATTTATGGTGACCTTGTTGAAACTTTGCAGTTTGATTTGGTGTTATTTTATTATATATTTTTTTTATTATTTTTGGGGGTCAGTGTGCACAAACTGGTGTCTGCTGACATCTAAATGAAGCCCGTGCACATGTTTAAACTTTAATCTGAGCTTTGGAAAGGTGATTAATTGAAAGTTTCCTGAAATAGCTCTTAGCTATTAGAGGCACCCCCCACTAATTTCCCCCCCACACCATCAGGCTCTCTTGCTGCCATGGAGAATAATTCGATGAATCAATAAATGAGCCTCAGGTGAAGAGAGGAGAGGGGGAAAAAAGGCAACAGAGTTTAATAGTTGTAATTCCTGCTGCAGACACAGAGAGGCCTAATCTGTGCTGTTAAACACCTTCAGTCTGAGAGCAGAGAGAGSTTTCTGGATAAGTGTGATGGGATGAATGCTGGGACTTGTTGGAGGATGTTAAACATCAAATCTGCAGATTAGATCTTTTAATCAAACATTGGCCAGCAGCATACTGTAATTACCAGTGTGGAGGAGGGATAGTGTCAGTGTCTTTTGGCAGCTTGCTGGGGGCAAGAAAATAATAAATAAATAAAACAAATCTCCTTCTGAGTTAAAATTTGCTCTATATGTTGGTAATTCTGAGTGTTTTCTCAGCTTCATTGCTTCTCATATATTCAGAGGAAGCACAACACCCCCTCCTTCCCTGAAGACATTTCTTATTGACTGTTTTTTTTTTTTGTCTGAAAATGATCTCATTAGCGCGTTTTTACAAATTGCTCAGTCGATCCCTTGTGAAGTTTCCTAACACTGACACATTCTCAGACTAAATAGGTAGTGAAATATGGGATTGTGTTTCTCAGCTGAGTGTTCAGAGCGAAGTCTTCAAAAATCGGATGTTTCGAAGCTGCTCTGCCCACCACGCATTTACCATTTCATCGTTGCGTGTGCAGGACTCGGTTGTGTGTCTTTATCAGTGAACACAATGATGAATCCCAGCACCCCCCCCCCCCCCCCCTTCGGTTTTCCATGACCCAGAGGTCACGTCCATGTTGGTAAATTGGTGGGCAGAGAAGCTGCGCTGCCTTTGCAATCACCATAACTCGTCTGTCGTGAAGGCAGGACGGAGAATCGAAGCGCAGCAGCTTCTGCCTGTACCTGTTGGGTCGGCGTGAGGGCAAGGTGAACGTCACGTCAGCTGTTTGGTGTAAAACACGAGGAAACGTCTGGATTTTTACTTTTTTAACTGGTGTTCACAGGTGATCTGACAGAGCAGCAGTGATGCCTGAAATATCTGAAGTGATTGAAGCAATGAGAAAGGAGGGAGCTTCAGCTTCAAGTATTCTGCTGCCAGAAATGCATTTTTCATGGTAAAGCAGCAAAGATTAACACAACAGCTTCCGAGCACTAAACTTTGTATTCCTGTTGAAGTTTTTAGAGCGTCTTTTTTTTTTGTTTTTTACAATGTAGGATTAAATAAAGATCTATGGAAACCACTAGAGCAGTGGAGTCCAAAGTCAGTCCTCGAGGGTTGTACCGGTGTCCTGCATGTTTTAGGTGCTGTCCTGGTTCAACACAGCTGAAATGAAGTAATTCTTAATTAGTAGGCCTCTGCAGACCTTGGCCTCCGATGCTCAGTGCATTGGGACCAGAGGTGTCAAAATTATTCACATTCATTACTTAAGTAGAAGTATAGATACTAGGGTTTAAAAATACATTTTTAGAAGTAGAAATATCAACTCAGGCTTTTTTACTCAAGTAAAAGTATAAAAGTACTCATTTTAAAACCACTTAAAGTATAAAAGTAATGAACAATTCAGGATAAAAGCTTAGGCTGTGGTACAGCATAAAGCATACAACCCCCTCCAATTTTTCTAAAGTCAATAATGAGTATAATGTTAAAACTAAATATTAATGTTAAAATTTGAAATTAACTGACTAGACTATGTGTTTCAGCCACATTTATCTTCATTCTAGGTGGCATGCATCTGCTACAGCAGTGTTTCCCAATGTTAGGGTCGGGACCCCATCAAGGTGGGGTCCTGAAAAGATTTTCTGTATTAATTCCGATTTTGCCTTAGTTGTTACAAAGGAATGAGGTTAGTATATTTAAAATGGATAAATGTAGTATRAAAATATTGTTACTATGCCCATGTTTAGTTGACCTGATACAAATGTTTATCATCCAAAAAAAGCTGAGGGCACAGAGAGAGCTCTACACATATGTCATGCAAATAAACATTGATCTTAACACGTACAGCATTGCACAGAAAACACACTACTTGTGCGAGTGATTAAACATGCACAAAAAATACGGAGTTAACTTTCTAAAGCTGCGAGTAGCCGCCATCTTGAAATCGAAACTGGGGGCAGTTTCATTTCTTCCACTTTACGAGTGGAATATTACCACTGGAGGGGGCATTCCAGTTTAAATCTACCAATGGGAAATGGGAAATTACCACTTCCCAGGACTACTGGAAYGCAGCATCWGCACTAGTCACCTAATGCCCAGTTCACACGGCAGGATTATTGTGCCGATTTTTGGCCTTCCAAAAATCTTAAGGATGCTCAGATTATCGTGATGACTCTGAAGATAATCTGAGCAGATCTTCATGCCGTGGGCGGGGAGTTGRGATCTAGTCGGCTYGGAGGAGCATCGGGACCGCTYCGACCTCAACATRTTTTCTCTCCATATCCCAGCCCATGTGGCGTCCACCCGAGAACAAACGAGCTGGCAGCCTGTTGAATGTGATGCATAGCCGATCAAAGCGAGGTAACGTAAACACAGAGGGGAATCCAAAATACAGARGATATAAAATTAACTGTCATAACTCATAGCTTGGAAAACTTCAAAGTGCTTCTTAAGACTCAMTTTTATTCAATGGCATTTAATGAAATTAAGGCCTAACATTGTAATTTCTTTTCTTACTATTGTTGGTTGTAATTTAGTACAAGTAGTTTTACATGTGACTAACCTGTTTGTCTATGTGGAGGCGTGCTTATATAAGGCTGAGTTCACGTGAAACTCATCAGATTGAAGAAGTCTCTTGGAGGAGAGATGAAACGTTTCACTAAAGAAGAACTCATCCAGACGACCTACTTACAGTGGGTAAAATAAGTATTGAACACGTCACCATTTTTCTCAGTAAATATATTACTAGAGGTGCTAATGACATGAAATTTTCACCAGATGTCGGTAACAACATACAAATAAATCAAACCATAAATG
>NW_013952470.1:677417-698951 GCF_001266775.1 Austrofundulus limnaeus
CATTTATGGTTTGATTTATTTGTATGTTGTTACCGACATCTGGTGAAAATTTCATGTCATTAGCACCTCTAGTAATATATTTACTGAGAAAAATGGTGACGTGTTCAATACTTATTTTACCCGCTGTATTTTTTCTTTTTGGTAATTTAGTACATATTTTTAGCAATCATTGTGGTTTTGTGACATTTGTGGATTGCTGTACAGCACTTTGGTGCAGCCATTAACTATTTTTAAAAGCGCTTTATAAATAAAGTTGACATTGACATAACTGACCAGATGGACGCTGGACGTTAAAAGTCCATTTTAAAAATATATTATTTCTGTTTAAAAATGGTCCACAAATGAACAACCTAGTTTTCTTCCTCAGAATACACGTATCTCTGGAGGTCACGCAAGATTTTTCCTCTGACATCTGAATTCTCGCGTGATTTCAAGAAGTGTCACGTGATTTTACCTCAGACATCTGAATAGTGTGTGTGTTGTCTCTTGCCSTGTGGCTGTACATCTCAAAAACCCGGTTTATCCATGATTTTTTTTATACTCAGGTGTGGTSTCTGTCAGTCTTTGAAAATTGTCTGTTTTAAAAACTTGTTGTGACCCAGCTTTAAAACTTTAGCTTACTTTATTTTTTTAAGTCCATATCTGCACCTGCTGCATATCTGTCAATCTGAAACCTTTTACAAAAAGTCATTTACTCCTTTTCTAACTAATAAAGCTTTAAATAAAATTAATACAACTTGTTTAGTGTTTTATAAACACTGTTGCTGATTACATTTGAAATGTAAAATTCTGTTATTGGAGGAAAAAAAGATCAACCCCTTAGTGATAAACTGTAAACGCTGAACTATACACACWCATGTGAGTCCTTTGTGAAAAAATAACACTATAAATGTCCCATAGTTGAACAGAAATCAATATAACTAATAATAAGTATGTCAGTTTTGGTCAAAGCTGTAGAGCCTCTGTAGCGGGACCAAAGAGCCACAGGTTGCAGTATTTGCTGGTCAACAGGAAGTAAAATAGTTTGCTTTATGCTTTGCAATGTGAAGAGCAAAATTTGTTGTTGCATTTGTGGAAGAGGGCAAAATAGGTCCGTGCATCTCAAAATGTAACTCTTAGCACAAGTAGTTTTAGGTCACAGATGAGAAAAAGACATTCTTTAATTTCTTAAGTCACAAACACCAAGTTGTTTTGCACCAATACCTGTCCTAATGTATAACTCATGACAAAATTATAATATAAAGGTTATAAGGGAGTGAGAGACACAGGTCCGTGGTTAGCATGGTAACCCGAATGAACCATTTACAGCTGCTTTGTTTTGATTAGGATTGTCTTTAAATCGTCAAAGTRGACATTTCTGAAGTAATTACAGTTAAATTTCAGTTTTGAGCGGAAGCGTTGTTGTCTTTTCAAAGTTATGTAGTTTTATCATTTGAGATTGGATTTGTTGTTCGAGCTAAATTACAGCRTGTGTGTCTGTTTTTATGTTTGCTAAAAGGAAGTGTTCCTGCAAACCACAGTTAAATTAGCTCTGCTCCCGCTTTGTTTTCCAGACAATGTYGAGCAGGTAAACATCACGTCAACAATAACGGAAATAATGATAGGCAAGCTAAATGAGCAGAAATAATCCATGCGCGGAACGACCACAGTTTTACATCATGGTAATTTTAAAAAAKGATCTGTAGCACTGTTGGACGATATTTATTTTTTCATTTTAAATCACAGCTCAGGCTGGTGATAAAATGTACAAACACTGCTTATTGATCAGCAAACCACGATCAGCTGAAATTACTCTTTCTGCARCACAAACTCCTGACTTTTATTCTTTTTGCTCTGTCCCGTTTTCACTCCTGTTTCTAGTTGGAGACATTTGACTTGCATTCTGGACTTAACAGTGAGGGGAGGCAGGRATGGTCATTGTGAGGGTTGAGCAAAGATCATTATGAGCCAAGTTTACTTCACCCATGAAGTTTATCTTTGCACATCTCTGATGAGGTGTTCTACATTTAGCGATGGTGAAAATGTCAGCCAGTCACCAGAATCCTGCTCCCACAATGGCTGATTCTCAGTTCATGGGTTGCGGCCCACGTAGACCACACCCTACGTGGGTCGCAATGTCGGCTGCATAAACTGCTGTGAAATGAGACAGTCTACTCTACAGATGACGTATATTTGCGTGACCACGTGCTCCCCCGTTATCATGGTGAAATGTTTTACGTCACGTGCCTTTAGTTGTCTTTTTCTGATAAACCTTCACAAAATTTAGTTTTATTAAAATGTTACGTGTATCGAAAGGAAAAAAAAAWTTAATTTGGGTTTAGCTCCAGTATCAGTGCTTGTAATTACATTTTATTTAACGTCTCATTGCAGCATAAATTTCATCAGCTAAGTTGCTCCACTAAAGGCCCTGGCTGTCACTCTGTGATGTTTTWGACAACTTATGCCAGCAATGAATATTTTTATGTCTAAATTACTAATAAGTTATATAGTTGTTAAATTTGTTGGCATTATAGTATGTACGTGCTTAAAAGAGTCTTCCATTTTTTATGTTCCATCTTTAGTGTAGATGTCTTTAAAAAATTTTACAAGTTGGCATAAGTTGCAGCTCATGGAGCAAGTTCTTCGTTCCACTATAAATTCATAAAAAAAAAACTAAATTCTACGGAGCCCGCGAGGGGACATGGGAGAATTTTTTCTTTTGCGTTACCTCRCAATATTGTTTTGCRTTCCCACGCTAAAAATTGTTTTGTATAAGAACTGAATTAAAACAGACTTTTATTTTGAAATATCTGGTCACCAAAACAGGATGTGTCGCCACAAGTTCGTGAATTGACAGATGTGACGTGGCTGCACTGTGTTAAAATATCGGCATAAGGCATACTTCCATGCGTGGCTGTGTGATATATTCATTCTGATGCTGAATTAAAGCAGTTGGCTAACTCACTAATGGTGAACATGTGAGTTTGTTAATAAACCAGCAGCACAACRGTGATAAGCGACTTTTGCGAGGGAATGCGAAAGGTATTGCGAGGTAACGCAACACTTTTGCGTGGGAACGCAAAACTAAAAAAAATCCCCATGTCACCTCGCAGGCTCTGTAAAATTCCGCCTTTTAAAAAAAACCTCGTCCATTTTTTATTTTTCCTGTTTTGTTTGCTGACAGTGCAATGAATCCTGGGATATTGTCTGCAACGTAGGTTTGTCGGGCGAGTGAGGAGGCGCCTAGYAATTGGGACAGCCTACGGCGCGGGGTAGTGTTGTAACTGGCCGACACGTGCTCGACGTTAATTGCAGTCTCTGAACTGAGGCACAGCCCATGACTCCACTGCCCTGTGTGCTGCTTGTTCCTGTATGTGTTGCACGGAAAARCRTCCCCCATGAAACAATTCCCTGACGGGCGTGACGTAGCRTTCCAACAGGTAAACAGGTGTGCCAGTATTCTGAAAATTCATGTTGTAAAAATAAAAACGGGTTTTCGGTACGAACCAGTGTTCATCCAGCTCCACATGAGACTATATTTTCTTTTACTTACCACGTCATACAAGAGCAACAGACTGTACCGGATCAATTTCCAGCACTCTTCACGTGTCATAATTACAGTGTCACTTTGATTGGTCTGAATAATCCAATCACTGCAACAATCTCTGCTGTCACCCTGCTGTGCTGCACAAGCTGTCGATGGAGGTGACAGCTCGCATTTGGTCCAATATGTCTCCAGGCGGTGTCGGAACATTTTAAAATGACTCGCTGCAGCTTTACAATCAGCGATACATTGATGACAGTCTCACACTGTCCAAATGTCTTCCATGAAGCAGACAGATTTTATCAGAGTAAATGATTCTTCATGCTATCATGGTGACCCCCACCACCACCCACACCACCACTACAATTTATATCGAATCAGCTCCCGTGCATGAGAYGGAAAATCACCCTGGAGCACAGTTTTAAAAAATCTTCAGTTAGTWATTTCTTTTTAACTCGGGGAGCCGGAGCCATCTATGCAAGCATTAAACTAATCAGAGTCCCAAAGAACTGCTAACTTTCTGAACTGAAAACCATAATTCCCTTTTTCCCCGTCTTCTTCAGGGCAACATTAATCATGCAAAAGGCAGACCGCCGTTGATTATGACCTTGGCTGTAAATTGTAAGCAAATCATCGGAGTCGTCATCTATAGGCAGCGRAGCTTTAAAACTCCGAGCATCTTTATGGAACAAAATGAAAAGTATTTTTTTTTTACAGCTAAATCAATTTGGCAGCGCACAAAGCTCGTATTTCAAAGCGCGCCGAATAAAAATTCCTTCCAGCCATCAGCTTTGACCTCCCTCGCGGTTGARTGTAGCAAACTGCTCAGTGTCTTTCTGTATTGTTATTTTCTCTGCAGAAATCTCAAGGCTTGAATTAGTTCCATCATTGGCRGAGAGGTTTGCAAATGATTTCAGGAATGTTCGCTCAGTCTCGCGTTTGTGGTTTTTTTTTTTATTTCTTCCAGCTCGGCGCTGTGATTTTCCTTTTTTCTGAGAGGGCCGTGGTTGAACTTTAAAGCTGCAGTCTGTGATATCACACGTTTCCGCGCAGCACTTACGAGGGTATAATAGTCGGCTGATGCGCGCCATCATCTCTGTGTTTTTGCATTAAAGGCGGGGGCCATGCTGGAGGGCGTTCTGATTGAGATTTGAAGTGAGTCACTGTAGCTTTACATTGCTCACTGCATTACAGTCATCAAAGCTGCGGTTTGCTTTAGCAAAGCATTTTACACATTCACACTTTATGCTTCCAGCTTGCATTAATCAACAGCCACTTATCTTACAGTGAAAYATCAGCTGATTTCTGTATCAATGTCCAAATCAGCCTCGTTCATTTGTTCTGTAATGGGTGGGACCATAAATAGACGGTAAGTGCAGTTAGCAGGGATGCATGTAGGGGAATATTTTCCTTTTCAAAGCCCTCTGCAATGTCATACAAGCGTTGCCTACAAACTGTGCAAAATAACTGAACCACAAGGCTCTAGATGTCAGCATGCACTTCTTTTTCCACCGAGGAAAGAAACCATCTAAAGCAGTTGAGTCTCTCTTTTTTTTCCCCCAACAGAGCACCATCCTCCAGCCTCCTGTGAAAAATACCAATCTGACATTCCCTGTGGGTGGAGTGGTGTACTCACCTGACACGAGAATTAAATTTGGGGCAAACGGAGCACATCTCAAGCGTCTCAGTTTATGGGGTGGACTGTGCTTCTGTTTTTTTCCTCTTTTTGCAAGCTTGCCGGAAGCTTGTGATTGCATTTAAAGAAAAATAAAAACAAGTGTTTCATTGATACAGCGTTCAAGACCCACAAACCTGAGCTCAGTACCTGTTAGAACATAAAGCAGAACCTGACRCCTGATCAGGATGTAAGTGATCCTATATTGACTCAGTTTTGGGGTCAACCCAATTCAAGATGGCCACCACAGCCAGGTGACATATGACAAATAAGAATTGCCATAACTTAACAAGTTTTATAGATTTTGTGCTAAGATTGGGTGTAGTAGTAGCTGAGAGTTCTCTTCAACACTCAAAGCACTGCATGGTGCATGATATGTTTTCTTAAAACTTTGTTTTCAACGTTTACAGCCAACCCTGTTGCTCGCTAGAAAATGATCTCATGAATAATTGGTTGCATATTATTAAAACRTCTCTTAGGGCTGCGCAATATTATAAAAATCTATTGTCATCCTGACAACAGCCTGTGCAACAGACATATCACAAAAACCTGTAAACTGCAATAAACAGTTGGCTCACATGTTTTAATTTATGAGTTTTGTTAATGACCCGCAGACTTGACATTGCCCACCCCCTACATACAACTGTGCATGTTTAGTGAGAGTCACAATGCCTGAGAGCAAGAGAAGTGATAAAAATGTTGGCAACAAACTTTTGTTGGGAAAAAAAACCCTCTTATTTGGAGATATTTTGGTTTCAAAAGAGACTACCGGTACTTTCTACAAACAGGTGCTCTGCAAGACATGCCGCAAACTAGTGACAACCATGAGACCAGACATGACTAATCTCTGTAGGTTGTATTGAATGCAACAATAGATTTGTATGAAGAGTTCCAAAAGGCAAGAGCTGAGAAAACCAAATGTTAGGACAAGTGTTGGAATGGAATTGATGCATTGGTTGCTGTTTTTTGCTTTGCAGAGCAGAACGACATCAACACTTGACACTTATGTGTTGTCATGGCAATATTAAGCACCGTTATCACACATTGCAGGTTTTCCTAATATCGTGCAGCCCTAATGTATATTTACAACCGATTTGGTTTTTGGAATCAACCCAAATCAAGATGGCTGCCACAGCTATTCTGCCTTTTGCAACACAAAATGGCTATAACGTTAAAATTGGATATGTTGAGAAAAACTCAATGTGGTAGTAGCTGACGGTCATTTGAAATGCTCTGAGCATTAACATGTTTCACAAGGTGTAGCTGTGGCAAATGGCTGCTGCGGCCATTTTGAATTAAATCCCTGACATGCACGTTATACTCTCTAATTTAACCATTTATTCCAAAGTAAATATCAGGATTTCCTTCAAAAGGAGCCAACATGAAACTGATGGTTTGCTCCACTGCCCTGCTGCCCTACTTGTTCAGCTGCAGATAATCAGGAAGCGTGTAGCGCGGGGTCATTCTAACATCTGCTTCGCTCACCTGGTGTCCTATTACATGATACCTACTGCGCCGAACACGTCAAGTGGTGTTAAGGTAATGAGATGTATTTGGCTGCGGCGGCCCTGACGAGCATATGTTCGGTCATGTAAGATTGCTGTTTGATGTCGTTCCTGTGTTTCAAACAACAGACAGAGCTGTGGGATTAAAACAGAAAGGTTCGGATTTGGTCCTGTCATCAATTTAACACAGCAGTGGAAGATTAATCCACATAAACTCTTTGGATTTTTATTTTTATTTGTTGGATTGTGTTTATAAGCTTCATAATGTAGAAAAAACTGTATAATGTCTCATTTGGGGCAAAACTTGGATTAGTTAATTAAAAAGTCAATTAGGTAAACACTTATTCAGGTAACATGTTCTTTAAAGAAACCTGGAGGTACCAAAGTCRATGCAAAATAAGCTGTTTGGCCGAGATTTGGCAAAAATTTTCATGTGTGCAATACACATACTCAGCTCTACTGCTCATCCCACAAATGCATGTTCCTTACAAATGTGGCATTATTTAAAAGAGAAACAGGCTTAGTGGTATGAGATTTATCACCAAGAAGCATTCTTACAACAAAGAAATAATCTACCAAACACAAATTTATTTAATTTTTGTGCCAAGTTTTATTAATAGCTATGATTGTTTTGTATTTTCTAGCAAAGTTCAGGAGATGCAGAAGTTCTTTCAGCAGGGTCTAGTCTGCTTTAGACATAGTGTTCGGCATAAACAACTTAAATGATCTGAAGGGCATTGTGTAYAATGAGAACCTGAATCAGGCGCAGAAAACCGGTCCAGTACTCCGCCTTGAAGGTGGTCCACCCCATCCACTGAGACAAAATAGCCCCATCACGAGACAATCCAATATTTTTATAAAACTTGGTCACACCCCAGACATGATGTCATACCTCTAAAACAGTTCTGCCTTCTCTTGATGCTCTTACAGTTTTTAAAGTGAATGATTAACCAGTYACATAGTATAAAATATAAGGCTGTTGCTACAAATTAAATTTCATTTTATTGCATTAGTTTGTTCATTTAAAAACACAAATTCCATATACAGTAAAACGTTCAAATCACAAATAAAATGGCAGCTGAAAGTTCATCACAAAATATCTAACAGCAACAACTTTATGCTCAGAGAAAACTGTATAGATATATCAAAAAGAAAAAATAAGTAGGTCCTCTGGATGGGTTCTTTAGTGAAACGTTTCGTCTCTCCTCCAAGAGACTTCTTCAGTCTGATGAGTTTCAGGTGAACTCAGCCTTATAAGCACTGCCTCCACATGGACAAAAAGGTTAGTCACATGCAAGAGAGGGCCATCGACTAACAATAGGTTTGATTAGCTCTATCGTTCATAGAGGGTCATGTGCCCCATCACCTGACCCGTGTCGTGTTGTGTGTATTTAGTGAGTGCAAGCGGGGGTTCAAAGTCCCCTTGTTTTTGTCCCTCTTTCCCTCTTTGTGCTGGTRTCATTGGGGCCCAGATTGACACCTTTTGCTCACAGGAGGCTGAGTCGTACTATACTGTAGAGATATAGACAAGTTAGTTTTATATTTTAATAACATTACTATTTGTATTATTTAACCTGGTCACTGACTAGAATAAAAACAAGTTCWACTTTTAAAAAGAGCTTAAAGTAAACCTTCTCCCCTCTATAGTCTAAATGTACAAAACAGACAAAATATTTACTGATTTCAGTGGAAGAGAGTCTGAGATTAAAAAAAAGTGCCCAACTGTTCACTAATCTACTTCACTCAGATATTCAATTCAATTCAAATTCAAAAATACTTTATTGATCCCAGAGGGAAATTAGGTAAGATATGGTCTCTATATATATACTGTTGAAATATATTATTTCTAATTTAAACAGGTAAATATGATTAGTTCAATGTGTAGTTATTGTCTGTTTTGATTTGATCGACTTGATCTAAAATTTTGAACATTTAAAACATCAATTAATAAAGAAAATAAGTGGAAATGGTTCTTTTTTTATTATCTGCTTTCTTCTCTTTTTGCACCTGCTCAATTAGTTGCTGCTTTTTTTTTTTTTTCATTACAGGTTTGTTATCTGCTGGCTTCTGACTGCCACAGRCCAAACACTAATTTTAGCATTAATTTCTAGCCTTAGCAGGAACTCTGGCKGCATAAAAGAGAGTTAATTACAACACTGTGTTTTGATTTTTTTTTCTTTTCTGTCTCAAATAAAAGACAGATTTTGAATTGAAATTTTCTTTTTTTGGGAGGTTTTGTGGCCGAACAAGAAGTTTGATGAAGTGCTTCAACTTTTAACTGCGTTGCATGAAAACAGTTTATTTGACTTGTGGAGATTGATTGTTTAATCCATAATCTCAATATTTCTTAGTTGCAGGATTAAAAATTAGGTTTTCAAAAGGAAGAAATCTTTTGTAAGCAACATGAGATGGATGGCTGTGGGTTGAGTTCGGTCTCCTTCTAATTATGTTTTAAAAAATTTGATCACCGCAGTCGCTACAAATCAGTTTTGACGGATCGCCCGCTCCGTGAATATTTCAAATGTTTCCCGCAGTGTTTTAAATCTCACATAAATCATTTAAGTCCATATCAGATGTACGTGTTTATCTGATTGTCACGCTTCCTAAAAGGGGCGCCTCGTTGGCAGCGCTGAAAAGAGAAACCTACAGCGAAGTGCAGAAAATCCTTCAGACTTACTGTAATATCGTACATCAGTGTGCTGATTAGAGTCTGATTAGGAAGCTGGTTAGAATCGATGCCAAGATGTTCAGGCCGAGGCGACACAGCAGGGCTCCACTCTGCAGCTGGATCATTATGAAGAATAATACAAAATACAACACATTTWAAAAATGAATAATTAACTGAACACGCTCGACAAGTAGTCTTTTTTCCCCCCACCCCTAAATGYGGGGCGACACTCTACTTTGCAAAGTCGCTCTTTTCAATAAAGCRTTGTAAAACATCCCTTCCATCCTTAGCAGCCCACGAGTAATTACAATTTGTAAAGGAAGATTGTTTTAATATGGAAATGGAATCCGTGTCGTAGCTCATTCAGTGCAGCTTGTCATATAATTTTATAGCAAATCCCCCCGAGGAGAAGCGGGGAAGCTTCACAGTCTTGCTTTCAGTTGGATAGGTGAGGGTGCAGAGCTGTGTTTTAATGCGACSGCTTATTCAATCTGATAAAAGTGTTTTACAAGTTGGCGCTAACTACTGGTGTAGCCGCGCTGTCTTAATCAAAGAGACGAACCTGGAAATGGATGCGCTGGGATGGTTTTATGTTTTATTGGATAGTACAGCTGTCTAAATAAGACGTGTCGACTGGGATGAGATTCGCTGGGGTCCCGGGTTTTGCAGCTGTAATGTGTTGGTGGTTTAATAAGCGTATCGTGTCCAGCAGCGTTTAGCCCTGCAGAGATGCACACTGCCTCGGGGGAATGTTGTGTTTTAGGACTCCTGGCGTCTTGTTTAGGCGGAGATATTAAGATATATTTACACTGGAAAAACTAACTTATTCTTTCAAGTTGAAAGTTTGAGTGAAGGTTGTGAACAAATAACATTGTTTACAATTGTGTTTTATTGTATATAAGATTCTACATGGCCTGTCCCCCCATCCTTTGAAACATTTTATTAAACAACTCCACTATAGTTGTAACCATCATCAGATGTAAACTCTATTTCAGGCAACAACCTGTTGAGTAACCTGCGCAGAAGCATTTTCATGTTTCGCCACCGTGCCTCATAACTGCTAAAAGTAGACAAATCACACTTTTAAATTGTTATTTTTCACATTTAAATCCTTCAGTTGAGGTCTATATAAAGTGGAGCTTCAATGCTTTGGTCTAAATTCCTTCCTATTGTAACTCCACAAGCCCCTCTTTCACCCCTTTTTCTAAAGTGTGTCTCAGATCAACTCTTTTTGAGGCTGTCTCTTTAAATTCAAGCCAAGTGCTTCACACCCCGCCCCCCCTCCAGCTTCGAGACCAGTCCATTCCAGTTTCCTAGAGGGGTTTACGACCATATAGCAGCGCAGACATTTTTATTTACAAATGAATTAAAAGATGTCGACAAGGGAAGACTTGTCCATCCAGCCTCACATGTTAGAGCCAGAGTCTGACCCAGAACCGGAGAAGAATGAAGACCACCAMATTGTAGTTGGTCCAGACCTTATTTGGCAGTTGGGTTGCAAATAATAGTTCAGAAAATGTCGTAGAAAATAGAGAAAACKGAACAGGTTGAAAACTACAACCCAAACAGAATATAAAGACATCTATGCAGCACCAGGAGAGACTAAATTAAACTCTTTTTTTTTTGGATTTCTAGAGACTCCAGTTAACAACAAAATGCATTTATCAGCCAAAAAAAGCAGATTTTGGATAAGTTTCCTTTAAGAATTAAAATTATGACGGTGGAGTGAAATACAAGGAAAGGTCACGTCATCAGTTTGGCAGTATAATTCAGCCTTTTTTCTACCTCCTGGTCCTTAATTTAAGTGGTTAAAACAAAAACTAATCAAAAATTAATTGATTTGAAATGSTTATTGTGATACTTCAGCCATATTGCCCAGCCCTACTACAAACTGTTCTGTAACTCATAAAACAGTGGTTGTTCGATGAAATTCATTAATAATCARTTCATWGTTTCTYTTAGTTTGACAGAACGTCCTCACTAGTATTTTWTCAGACTGATAAAGGTACATTGGCTCTTTAGGACTCGTTTATGTGTCTGATGTAAACACTGATGTAGCTTTTGCTTTAGGATGTGTGTTTGGACCCCTCGGGTTTGTTTGCGTTGCCACTTTGTGCTCGTACTGCGTCGTGACTTGGGGATAAAGGTTATCAGGCGACCGCTCGGCACACAAGCGCCTGTCTCTGGGCTTCAGTATCGGCTTCTTGTTGTCCTTTATCCGTCATTCTTGACAGGACCCGGAGCCCTGCAGCTGGCAGCCGGCACCATCCTTCACTTGCACCTCGCTGCTGCTGCAGCAAAAATGTTCTTTTATTTTTTTTATCACATGAAATAAAAACGAGGCAGGGTGTCGTCAAGCTGCTGAGTGACAGAACCCCCCCCACCCCCCCATTCCACCGTCACATGAATTAACTCCTGTACACATGATGAAGCGCCAGCCGAGGCAGCTTCCCCACCCTCACCCTCCCTCCCTCCCCTGCTGCCTTACTCTTCTCTTGCTTCAGGCTTATTGCATGAAGCCCATTCATCTGCTCAGTGTTGAAACACATCAGAGAGCCCTAATATCTGCTGGCACCTCTGTCCTTCCAACGCCCAACAAGTTTGCAGGGACTTGCCTCAGCAGAAAGAAAGCAGAGGGTGGCCTAGGTTGGTGGCCGAATGGATGAAGCATTGAAATAACGTTTGCCTCGCAGGTTTTGCTGGGGGGGAAGGGTTGAGTTTTATGGCCCTAACAAATGCCCGAGGTAATAATTGTATATAAAAACACACTTGTGGGTGTCACTGAGAGCTGCACTAATCCATTAATTAGGATGCAGGCTGCTTCTGTGAGCAAACATTTGGTGACGAGAATAATAATGGTAAAGAGGGAAAAAGTTGCATTGATGTGATCACCAAGAACAGAAAACTATTTAATCTTGGGAGGTTGCTACTCTACCACAGAGCTACAGACTTATTTAAATATAAACTAATACAGATTAGAATCAAGCCGAGGACTTCATTTTACAAGAGCTCTTTTTAAACTGATAAGAGAAATCATCACTCTAACAATCTTTAGACCCCCACAGTGTCATATTTCTGATAGTCGTTAGGTAATCAGGACATTCTGCCTGAGGAGTAATCAAATTTGCAACTGATTGCCGCCTTATTTATGTATTTATTTATTTATTTTAATTTGGATGAGTTTCAGTGGAAATTAACTCTGGACCAAACATAATCACACATGCCTGTTAAAAAAATCCATGCCTGGTGGAGCTGCAGCTGTAAAACTTTAACCGTTCAGATATCAAAATGTTCAGCTCTGTCTTAAAACATTATTATTTCTATTATTTACCTTTATTTATTTTTTTCAATTCTGTCAAAAACATTCTTCTCTAAACTGTTTTTGTCGTCTAATGCTCCTCCTTCTAGCTTTGCTCATTTTAGCTTTTAGCTGCATGTAGCTTTTAGTCTGTTTTGCTACATGCAACATTTAGCTATGTTTTGTTCATTTTAGCTTTTAGCTACATGTAGCTTTTAGTGTGTTTTGCTGCATGCATCGTTTTGCTGTGGTTTTGCTTGTTTTAGCTTTAAGCTACATGTAGCTTTTAGTTTGTTTTGCTACATCAGCATTTGGCTATAGTTTTGCCCATTTTTTGCTGTTGCCTGGATCATTTTGAATTAAAATATATTAATTTACAGTTGAAAAACTTTTGGAATCAACTTGGTTAAAAAGACTGTCACTGCTAATTAAACTTAACAAACAAACAAACAAAAAAGGCTATAAATAGTTGACAGTCCAGATACTGAGCTAAGACTAAATGTTGGGGTGGTAGTAGCTGAGAGTCCTCCCCTACACATGCATGCACCAGATCTTTGTCTTTGCTCAGAGCTATCAAAGCTAGCAAGTAAAAGTCATGGCTGCCTCTTGAGGACCATGAACACCMCCTAACGACCCCCCACCATCCCACCCCGCCAAACCACTGCCTAATCAGGTGAGGACCCCACCGTCTAAATGCGTTGTGGCAATTCATTTGTATTCCTTCAACGACTGCTTGTTTCATTTATTTTTGTTCCCTTTTTGTAAGGATTTTAAAAAGGCTTTGTTGTCAACAGACCAACTTTTAGAGATTTTTATTTTAATCAGATCAGCGTTTGATTCTGCGAGCAGAAAGGTCAGAGTGTCACTGAAAGGTAGCCACTTTTGAAATGTGGCTGTCTCGGCCCTGGCTTTAGTAATTTTATGAGTCATTTGAGTTTATCAACAACCCTTTCAACCTTTGCTGGTATTGCGCTCATTTCATGGTCACTTAATGAACCTTTGAGAGTGTTTTGGATTGACTAGAAGCAGCAGAGTGGAGGGACGATGGTTGGTGAATGCCAAAGATCAGCCTTACATAAACGGCAGCAGAGACTCTTCTCYATTCTGCCTTCCCTCAGCTGATTTCATTTTATTTCACTGTCAGCTTTGTACTCTCACTGGCAGTTTTCTATGGAAGAAAAACAAAATATTTTGTTGTTTTTTTCAGCTCATTACAAAAAGTGGTGGGAATCCACTGGTTTTATCTAGTTCAAACCTAATGAGAAACAAAGTAAAACTCTGCAAACTGTACTTGTATTGGTGTTTATTTGAAAAGTTTTCCTGCAGTCAGCTTTGTCGTCTCATTACAATTTTAATGTTCAACTGCAGTTCAGCAGGTTATTGATTGGTTTTCTTCATTTGTATATGAGGCTTCGAACAAGCTGTGATTCCAAAYAACAAATGTGATCCGAGAAATGAGTCATCTACTCTGCAACATTCAAAATGGGTTTTCCGAAGCAGCAGATGCCTCGAGCACTTTATTGTAATTAAAGCTTGTTTATCTAAAAAAACACAAGACTATTAACACCTAATAAGTCACTCAAACATACCAGAAAGGCCTAAGTAAAATACAATTAAATATGCTCCCTCGGGTTTTCAAACAATTTACAGAAATATAACCACCACTGCAGCTACAGAAGCCCTTAACAGAGTTCATGTAATAAATGTAAATAATAATAACTCTTCTTTTGTTTGCCTGTGGCTATCGGGAAGTTTTCACAGCTAATCAGTGCTAGAGAAACTGACTTTTTTGAGAAAGTACAGCTTGGATGCTGAATGTGTTAAAGAATTAATTAACTGAATTGCTGCAGAACAAGCTGAACAAAAAATAGCTGAAGCTCAAATGAGTAAAACCGTAGCAAAAGGCTAAACAGGGTAAAACAATAGTCTAAAGCTCCAATTAGCAAAGTAGCAGTTAAAAGCTAAATGTAGCAAAACATTAAACAAATTTAACAAAGCTGTATCTAAAAGCTAACCTGTAGCTAAAAGCTAAATTTATTAATAAATGAATACAAATTTATCTAAAAGCTAAAATTAGTAATACTGTAGTTTAAGAGGAGCAAAACCTGAGATTAAAACTACAATTTAACGAGGCTGTACCTAAAAGTTAAAATGAGCAAAACTGTAGCTAAAAGCTAAAATTAACAATAATAGCTTAAGTTAACAAAACAGTAGCTAAAAAGCTAAAATTAAACAATAGTTTTGAAAGGGCAAAACTCTATAAACTGCAGTTTAATAAAGCTGTATCTAAACACTAAATGTAGCTAAAAGCTACATTTAATAATAGTACAAATTTAGTTAAAGCTAAAATTAGCAGTTTTAAACTAGCAAAAACCAAAACTATAATTTATCAAAGCTGTATCTAAAAGCTAAACTGTAGCTAAAAGCTAAAATTAACTATCATAGCAAGTTAACAAAACATAACTAAGGGCTAAATTTACAATAGATTGGCACAACATTAGCTAAAAGCTAAAATTAATAATTATAGCATAATTTTACAGAATCGTAACTAAAGGCTAAACTTTGCAACACTGTAGGTAAAGGCTCATTGCAAAGCTAAACTAAAATTAGGAAACCTGTAGCAAAATACCAAAAATAGCCAAAAAAAAAAGCCTACATTAGCTAGGTACTAAGACTACTAAAAGAAAACAAAAAGGAGCAGGGATGCAGAAATAAACTTTCAGAGAAAAATGATTTTGATGAGGCTGAAGAGATCTGAATTTTAATAGAGGAAATTTTTGTAAATAAAGCTTAATAATTCATCTTTCTTTACCAGCCTCTCCTCCGGGTCGTGGGGAGCTGGCTGGATCTCCAGCAGTCTCTGTGGAAGAGGCGGGGTAYACACTTTTAAAACATTTTTTAGAAACATTTAAACAACACTCTTACATTCTCTGACATAAAGACAAGATGACAAAAACTCTTGTCTTTCCGTGTTAACGAACGAAGAGAGAAGCTGCACCGACCCCAGCTAAAAACATCATCAAAAACGAAAGCTTCTCTAATTAGAGGAGGAAATTTTGTAGTTAACATTTTTCTTCTCCAATTAGAGACTTATTATCTTGTATTGCCTTAAGACTTTTGCAGTAATTGGGTGTGGTTGGACAGAATTACAATTGTAGCTCACAAAATATTTGGGGAGATTTGTGGAGAAGTGAACCACCTCCTGTAAGAAATTCTGCTCATTTGGCGTCTCGGAGGAGTTTTACCTGAAAACTGGTTCATCATAGAAGCACAACCACACATTATTTCTGCCTGTGGTATGTGTTCCTTTAACTCATTTCAACTCTCAAATAAAACCATTCCACCAGTGAACTTCCAATAGTTTAAAATATATTCTAGTGCTGTCCCTGTGGCTCATGGGAAATTGAAAATCTGAGCACAGAAAATATTGGTCTCAAATTGTATGTGAGAGTGCTGTTTTTTTTACCAGGAGGAGGTATAGTTTTGATTTTCTTTTGATTATTGTCTAAAGCATCTGCATCTACTTTTATCTGAGATCTTGCTGTGTTTTAAAAATGGCAAACTCTTCCCACTTTGGTTTCTGATCAACACAAATTCACAAACTGCATGTTGTCATTCTTGGGCCCACATTAACATGAACTACATGAACAAATCTGTTTCGTTTCATGTTGTCTTGTTATTTATTTGACAAAAATGTTTGAACTTTGTTTTTATACTTTTTTATTTGAATAGCAGCTTTCAGATTCAKTACTGCTGATTTTTAAGCTGGTTAACCTTCAGCTGCCTTGACAAACGTATTATTCTGTCAGTATTTGCTGAGGAAATGTTATATAACATATTATTATTATAATACCAATTCAAAGGACTTTTTCCAAATTATGTTTTTGCACTTAGAACATACATAACGTAAAGGGTAAAGAAATGGATCAAATTTAGAAAAAGCACGTCTTCATTTCTTTTCATTTATTATAACTTAAATATATATTTTATCACAATTCATAAAATCTGGTTTAAAAAAAAGAAAACTCTCACTGAAAATGTAATTTGTTGTTAAAATAAGAAAAGAATACGAAAAAAATAATAAAGTCCATTCTCTGTTTCCGCACCAAAATCAAAGATTACTGGAACATTCACACGTCATTTTCTTGGCTTGAAGGTTGGCCAGCTGTCATGAGAAGAATTTGACAAAAAGAGAAACCATAAAGCTGTTCCACATTTAAAGGAAGATTATTCGTGTCTTGATATACAGGATGGAAAATGGCTATAATTAAAGGGGCAAYATAATATAAAATCAAATTTGAGTTTTATATCATGTTATGTTATCCTCTCATCAAAAACACGAGTCTTACTTTGACTCATTCATGCAAGTTTGAGAAATCCTGTAGTGTCCTGAAGCAACCAGGCAGGGAGGCAAAAACGACCAGTTGGGCCTAGAACCGCCTTTTGGGTCTAGCTCCTCCTCTATGTCTCCAAGCTGAGCTTCCTCATCGCAGAGCACAAACACCCGGCCCGTGCTGAAATGGGCAGAACAGAAGCAGAAGGACGTTCTTAAAGAGACAGAGGCCAATTTCAAGGCGTTGAGAAACAAAAGTCAAGTTTAATTTCTAGTTAAACATATAAACAGCATTTTAATAATTGAACGTGACATAGTTACTTTATTATGGTATAGAATTTAAATATATGCGTTCAACTTCTTCATACTCCTTTTCACATAGTTACCAAAAAAGTGGTGAATTTGTGTGTAATTGTGTTTGTCTGGTTCGTAGGGTGTTGCTTTTACACTTAACACTTAATTACCTTTTAGGACCAGATAGAATGTTACAGAGGGCTAGATTTGGCCCACGGGCCTTGAGTTTGATACTTTTGCCTTTTTTAAAGCAGTGGTTCCCAACCTATTTTTGTCAAAGCCCTACATTCTTACATTTTAAGTCACACTGGACCCACCCCCAGTCCTCACTAATCCCTACCTCTCCCAAACACACGTTCAACTTTTTATCTCTTTATCAAAACAAAAGAATGAAGTGAATAGTTACAAACCTTTATGTGACAATGGAAAAGAAAAAAGAAAGCTGTGCAGAGTTTTATTTTTTCAAATGGACTTTCGGTGACTTAAATATACAAACAGTACCCATTAGGTTGACCCCAAAAGCTTTTATTAAAAGAACATGATCAGTACTGTAAAGATGAAAGAAGTATTAAAGCATCAAAACCCTTTTCTTATACATCTGATTTTACTGATACTAAGATTTTATACTGATAAAGCTATCAGGTGCCATGTAGAGCAAAAATGAGATTCTGTACAAACAGGCAGCCTGTTTTTTATTTTATTATTTTTTTTACCTTCAAACACCAGTTGCTCCTCTGTAACATGTTAATTACAATCCCATTATGTTAATGCGATGCACTTCTTCCCTCTCTCTTGTGTTTGGCAGGCCAGTTGGCGGTGGGAACCTGTGAGATAGTGATGCTCAACAGAGACAGCAGCGTTCCCAGACGGACAATCGCCAGGCAGACTGCCCGCTGCGCCTGCCGGAGAGGCCAGATCGCCGGCACCACCAGGGCGAGACCGGCCTGCGTAGACGGTGAGTTGAGCAACCTCACTAATCTCGAGCGGAGCAGATGTTGCTTTCAGTTGGTGCAAGTCAACACGTCGGGCCAAGTCATTAAAAAGTGAGAAGTCCTAATGAGAAGAGAATATTTTCCATCTTTTTAAAACTTTACTTGGGTCTGTTTTACCAAAGCATTTGAGCAACAAATGTGTCCTCAGCTATGGAAGCCAAAAACAGCCATAAATKTTGCTAATAACTGATGCGGTTTTCTTAAAAATTTAAGATAGTCATGTTTTTCCAAATTATCAAACTAGTTTTCTTAAAATAACAAGTCATTGTAAAAAAAAATAAAATTATGTTTAAAGGAAAAAATATAAATGTCAACAGTATTATATCAAATCACTGTCCTTTAAAAATAATGATCAGAAATAAAATACCAACGTACATTGTGAAATACAGCAATAAAGTGTGAATGAATCAGTGGAGTCATTAACTCAACAGACGTTTTATTGCTCTGACACAACAAGAACATCCTGAAAAATCACATCAGGAAGAAAAAAACTCAGCACAGGTGTAACAATTAGCATTAATGATGTTTCTGCTCCCGTTTCAGTGAAGCACCTTGAACAAWATAAATGTGGGACACCTGAATAGAATGGAATTGTTTTTCCTGTTAATTACACTTAATCCTAAACAGTATCAAAAACTAAAGTTATGTACAAATATCTAAAGGGGGCAACACAAAAAACCCACCTTTTTTAAATAGTTTCTGTGAACCACAAATTCTGAGATGCAGTTTGAGAAACCAGTTYAGGTGTTGTGTTCATCAGGTAGCTGTTTCAAAACTTATTACATGATGCTTCTTTTGACATTGAAATTGTTGAAGTTTACAGGGGGCATATGGAAAATCAACTGTTAAATCCATTTTGTTGTGTACTTGGAGTCTCTAGGAGTGCAAACAATTTGAACTTAATTTCTCCCGGGGGATGGACAAGTCATTCTGTTGTTGACATCTTTTAATTAATTTGTAATAAGAAGTTTCTGCACTGCTATATAATCATCTCTCTGCTGGAGGGGTTTGAAGCACCTCATTTGGATTTAAAGAGACTCAAAATGAGTTGATGTGAGACACACCTTTTGTAAAGGGGTGAAAGAGGGGATTGTGGAGCTACAATAAGGAGAAATTCAKATCAAAGCATTACAGTTACACTTCATGTAGACCCCAACTGAAGGATTTAAATGTGAAAAGGGATTTAAAAACTTGATGTTTCCTTTAATTTGTCCCTTTTTAGGTTATTAACTAAAAAATCTATCATTACCTCAATAAATATATATCACCACCTCTTTGATGCCAGAGGTTTAAACAATGATCATTTTATAATAATTGACAAAGGTGTGGGTTAATTTTATTTATTTTTTTAATTTCAAACATTAAAAATAACAATAACCACATAATAACAGTTCATTTTACTTCAATATCTGTAAAACTGACTGACTTGTAGCCATTTTTAGCATATCGATTCGCTATGGCAGCCATCTTGGATTCRGTTGAATCCTTAAACTGTKGAGCTGYAAAGTTAAAYCCATCCAGTGATTTGGGAGATATTTTGCTAACCGTCAGACAGAGTTGATGGTAATAGTTAATAAGTCTCACATGTGTTTGTAAAATTGTGTGATAGCTATTTTTTGTGTTTGCTTTATTGGATCATGAAATCTGTTGCTAACGCTACAACCGAAGGAATGCACACACATACTGGTGAAAACAGAATCGCCTCCCGCCTCCAGAGGTGGGCAATAATTACACAAAGCCATCAAACACTGTACGTGAACCTGAGCACCTGTGCTTGGAGAAATGTTCAGCCTAACAATAGTCGTAGAGAAAACCTCCCCCTCAAAAAGCYCGGGAAACCAATTGCTCGAGTTTTCTTCTTTTCCCATTAAAAGTAAGTCCGGCGTAATTTGGTTGTTTAACCAGCCAGTTGATTGTCATTTTGCACGTCTTTCTGTTTGACTTCTATCTGTGTGATTGGTTACCTGCATCACATTTTGTGTTTTCAGTCGGGAGTTGTGTTGTCTTCAAAGCATCGTTAAATCGTCCCGTTCATTTCTTCCTGTGTTTTTAATAAAGCTCACCTGTAGCGTTCATCCACTTTGTAGATAAGATTTGACACTTTAGGGCCCTTTTTTGTGTTATCAAAGTTCCTGGCTAATGGTGATAAGAGAGATAAAAGGTTATAAGGAGGCAGCCGGGTTTGCYTCAGACTCACAGTATCAGAGTACAGCACGTCCAATGTGCCATTAGTTCCATCATCCAATGAATCATGTTAACCTTAATCAAACAGCCATGACACTCAACCACCGTCTCACAGGACCCCCGTTTCCCACAATGCCTCTCTCTCTGCACACATCTCAGTGCAACACCTTACAGATGCTGATTAATTCGCAGAGAGCTTTGATTACAGCAGCAGGAAATTAATTATCGCTGGCGTCCTGCGACGCCACGCCCCACCATCCACTGCCAGCCGGTCCAWTAAAGATCGGACTTGTTAGACCACGGTGGACCCAGAGTCCATCATTTTTTTGGATTTAAATAGTTAATTTTACATCCCGTAAAGCAGGAAAATTCAGTGCAAAAATCTCCCCTGACCTTTTTCTTCTGAGCATATTTAGTATCTTTGACTTTTATTACAAAGTCCCATAAATGCCTCTCATCCCCTCTAAGCATAAACATTATTTACTGCCTTATAAACATGCTTGTTCATGTGCGCCTCGCACTGACAATATTTCTGTTTGCATTTTCTAGTTTTTAGTTTTAAATCCACCAGGACTCCACGTCTTCTGGATCAGTTTATTATCATCCTCTCAGGTCATCAGACGGGTTCGCTGCCCTTTTCTGTGACCTCCTGRTGGAACCGGTGACCCCCTTAACGAATGCCACCAGCGGGTTCTGATACTGAGGGTTTACAGGCAGGTCTAATTTTAGCAACGCATGTCTAGACAGAAAACCTGCACTCATGTTTTTGTTACTTTAATAAATATGCAATTAAATCAGAGTGTAAATTTCCAGGCTTCCATTACATATGAATTCGGTCAACATAAGTCTCCTATTAAAACCAGGTAAAGACCCAGTACTACCTACAAGTTATCGTCCCATTTCCCTTATTAATGTTGATGTTAAAATAATTTGTAAAGCTCTCTCTAAAAGATTAGAGAAGATAATTCCTTTCTTAATTCGTCCTGACCAAACCGGTTTCATAAAAGGAAGGCACTCGACTACAAACTCAGAGATTATCATTATCAGTAGATTATATAATTT
>NW_013952470.1:699951-705256 GCF_001266775.1 Austrofundulus limnaeus
ATCAAATCATTTGGAGAATCTGGAGAGATCTCTGCAAGCCAGAGAGAGGCAAGGCCGAAAACCATCACWGAATGCCCGCGTCTTCACTTCAGAAAACATTCAGTGGACACAGTTCATCTCTACATCTACAAGTGCAAGTTAAAACTCTGCCATGCAAAGACTTATATCRAACCAGAAAAGCCACCAGCTTCTCCGGACCCGAGCTCATCTGAGATGAACTGACAAAGAGGAAAGTGYCCTGTGGTCTGAGTCCACATTTCAGATTGATTTTGGAAATCATGGACGTGGTGTCCTCCAGGCCAAAGAGGAAAACGACTGTCTGGATTTTTATCAGCGCAAAGTTCAAAAGCCAGCCTCTCTGATGGTATGGAGGTGCATTAGCCATTCAAGCCTCGTCTTTTTCATGGGCRTCCTGCTGWTTTCTGCAAGACAATCAAGCCACATTCTGCAGGTGTTCCAACAGAGTGGCTTCGTAGTAAGAGYGCGAGTACTCGACAGGCCTGCCTRCAGTCCAGACCTGTTTCCCATTGAAAATGTGTGGAGCATTATGAAGTRGAAACTAAGACAACGGAGACCCCGGACTGGTGAGCAACTGAAGTTGAACATCAAGTAGGAATGGGAAAGAACTTGATCTACAAAGAAAGGTTCGTGCTGACAGCTTCAGCTGAAACCCTTTACGCTACAGATGATTCCAGTGGTTGTACCAGAAGCTTTTCAATGGGTCTTCACAAGCGCATGCCAGCGTATGGAAAAGATTTGATCGATACAAACAGGTCAAAATGCAACAATTGCATCTTTCTTTCTTGTGTTGTTGCTGGTGAGGTTGTTGGCATCACCGTCGCGCTCTGCCAACTCTCCTTCAGGTTTCACCAGAGGTTCATCAAGTCTTCAAAGATCAGCTCCCACTTTTACTGATGATATGAAAAAAAAAATAAAGCAAGAAAAAGGTTGAAAGTGTCAGGGAGCTGAAGAAAAGCATTTATTTTAACCAGCCTCCGCCCGCTCTGCTGGCTGAGGCTGGTGCACTCCACCATTAGTCAGCTCTCCCACCGCTTTGCCAGCTCAGCTTTTCTTCTCCTGCCCTGGAAATTGAGTTTTGCTGGCCCTGTAATGTACTCAAAACTACATCTGCAACTGACTGATAAATCTACGCTTTGTTGCGCCTGACGGATGGCTGTGAAAATGAAAATCCACCACGGCGTATTGCTGTGTCAGGAGGAAGGTCACTTCAGATTTGCCAGCTCCTCCGCTCAGGGTGAAGCTATAATGACCGCTCTGTCTCAGAATCCGGTTGTGGGCCTTTTTAATAYGTTTTTAAGTTGGCTCTGCTCATCGAGTTGGCAGGCTTCTAGATTGTTTTTTTTCCCACCTCTGTATCTCCCGATAACTAACTGTAAAAAGCGCTGGCTTCTTTTGATGTGTATATATATTTTTTTTCGTGGCATGTCAGGTTTTGATGAGACGGACCCAGGAATTCAGACTAACACGTCGTGACAAGGAAGTTTTGTTTGTGTGAAGATGAACATCAACAACGGTTGAGTTTTCAGTCAGCTTGATAAATACCACAAGATTTTTTTTTTATTGCTGAGAAGCCGACAGAATCTGACACTTGGAAGGCCAGTTTCTGACAGTTAACAAGGTCTGAACCAGGATGGCTTCACATAAAAATGTCACAAGGCCTTCCTCTCCTCATCCTTTTTACGTCTTTCCACCTTCAGCTCTCCTGTGCTCATTCAGCAAATTGGAGTTCCTCTCTTTCAATTTGCCGGCCGTGTTACGACGCTCCACGGTTGTTCCCACCTCAGGGGGGGATCGTAGGCAGGCAAGAGCAGCGGCCCCCGGTCAGGTCCAGGGAGAGCCAGTAACCTTTCAGGGTTGCTTTAGCATGCCGTGTAAAGAACAATCAATGCTTATCAGCGTCGGCTGCAGACGAATGCTAATCCGGAGCCGTGCAGCCAGGACTGCAGCGCGGAGAATGAGAACACCACGGGCTCACGTCGTCGCAACCTGACGTCTGCTGCTGACAAATAGCTTTAAGAAGACTCGGAGGAAGGCTTTTTTTATTGTCAAACTGTTCTGTAATCCTCCACCTTTTTATCTGTGTTTTTGGAACTGTGCTGAAAATTTATTTCAGGTTTACCCTGCGGCTGTCGAACAGAGTTTTTACAACCGCATCCGCTATGGAAATAAATTTATTCCGTCCGCACAACGCGGTGAAAAATGTGTTCCGTATTTATTCATACAATGCTGAGGTCTTGTAAATGGGTTTAACTGTAAAAGTAAGGAAAAAGAGTTGTTTAAAGTTYGGTAAAGTCTTATAAATGCTTGTGAGAATTCAAAAAGGAGGTGGATTTTGTAAGGAAGAAAAAGCAGCTTGACTTTTGCAACTCTCTGCTCATTTCCTGCTGAGAACAACAGTAGTCATTACTACTGTGACACGACAAAATCTGTCTGATCAGATGTGACTAACACAAGCGTCATGCAGGAAGGAAGGAAAGCACATGGCCTGGAAAGAAAACCCACCTGATTTAGGTTTTCTGTTTCTGTATTAATCTGTATAATGTGCCAATCAGTTATTGTGTGAATGCTGTTTAAACATTTGTGCAGTTGAGATCATACACTTTTCATTATTTAGCTCCCAATGTTTGTGCTATTTGAAAAAAAAAATACATTAAAACAATCAGCTCCTAGAGGATATTATGGCTATGACTTTTGGTATTTCAGCAATTTATACTTTCTCAGATATTTGGCCTTTTCTGCCATTTTTTTCTAATTGAAAATGAATGAAGCTCCATTCAGCATCCATAAAGTGTAAAAGGTTTTTAAACTTCTACTGCAATTTTCACCTTTTGTTATTGTTCTGCTTTTTAAAACTTCTTTGAGCTAATTTCAGCTTCTTTTTTTGCTAATTTTAGCTTTTATCTGCTTTTTCAACTATCTTCTATTTTGTCAGCTATTATGCTGTTTTAAACTTGTTTTTGTACTTCTATCAGCTTATTTCTGCCATTTTAAGCTTTTTATGCTTCTTTTAGCTGTTTTGGCTATTTAAGCTACGTTTTAGATGTTTCAGCTAATTTTAGCTTTTTCAGCTAAATTCGCCTTTTTGTGATAATTTCAGCTTCTTAATTCAGCATATGTGCTCTTTCCTCTAAGCTTTTTCAGCTACTTTTTTGTCCTTTTCAGTTGTTCTTTGTCTATTTTACAAGTTGCAAAGTCTTGGTCGATAAATTTTTTCCTGCAAATCTTTCAGCTTTAAGCATTCACACTGCAGTTTTACAGAAAATTAAAATTCTCTAGAATGAGTTGAGCATAAATAAAATTTTTTGACAGAAAGGAGAAGCACAGTGAGGCTTGGGACTGCCTATCCTCCAGGGTTTAATGATTAATCTCAGATCTGGTTAGAAGTCTTAGAGGTGGACTGATTCAACGACCAGCCAAATAAGTTTCGCAAGTTCAGAAAAAAAAACTTAAATTTAAAATATAAATTGCTCATGCCTGAGTGTGTTTATGCTAAATAAAACAACGGGCACATTAGTGACTCGTTAGATCAAACCAAGGTCCAAAACTAACCGATTTACCTCATAAAATTACTTTATGTATCATTTGTCCTGATTTATCATCCATAGAAAACCTTCAATCTATTTGTGCTTCAGTGTCGCTGTAAAGGTAACCCACAATAAAAAGCAAACATACAAACATACAAGGATGGTGTAAATAATTTATGCTGAGTAATAAAAGGTATATTACTGCTATTCATTTTTATAGAATAAAAAGTCTGCAATTTTTTCATGGCAAAATTACCCAGTTCTTAAGTATTTGTTGAATTTATTTTTGTAAATTGTACGTTAAAGCAGGCCTTGAATAAAAACTGTACAGTTCAGCTTGAAATAAAGTTCAACAGAGCTGCTTTAAAATGAACTTTTCTAGATTTTCCTGGAAAAAAAAGCAGCAGCTGAAGTAATTATTTCCACAAAATGTCAAAAGGGGACAAAAAAAATATCATCTTTCTGTGTAGCTGCTATGAAAGCTAGTGTTAGCAACAGAGTAATTTATGGACTGCCATCTGGTCTGTAAAGGTTAATACCACAGGCAATTCAGACATGCAAGTTCAACAAGAACTTAATTAAAATACTGCACAGTTTGAGACACATCTGCTTCTGAGGGAACTTTTTTTTTTGTCTGCTGACTTCAGAAAGGACCGTTCAGTTTGTTCCAGGAAACGTTGACATTTGGAAGTCTTTCTATGGCTTCGTCAATCTGTCTGACTCGCCTTTTTGCCCTCTTTGTCTTTCTCGCCCCCCCAGCTCGAATAGTGCGGAGTCGTCAGTGGTGTGAGATGGCTCCCTGCCTGGAGGGGGAGGTCTGCAGCCTCCTGTTCAACAGATCCGGCTGGACCTGCACCAGGGGCAGCGGTCGCATCAAGACCGTCACGGTAATCCACGCGACGTGGCGTTAAAACACGCCATATGCATTTCCAGTTCTGCACCTTCGTCCTCAGCATGAGTGACCCTCGTGAGCCGGGGTCAGGTGTCACATGAGGCCTCAGACCTCAAACACAAAACTTTCCAAAGCTAAATAAAGCGGTGCTAATTTCTGAGTGATTTTACAAGATTTACTCTACTTATGTAGCTGAAACACTCATATTATTAGAACCTATTTCATGCACAAGAAGTAAAAGGAACTAATTGGATGTTTGGGTTAGCTGTTGCTAATTTTAGCATTTGGTTACAATTTAGTACATTTTTAGCTATTTGCTACGGTTTTTCAAATTTAAGCTTCCAGCTAACGTATTGCTGATTTGAGCTGATAACTGTGATTTAGCGACTATTTTGACGTTTATTCTTCCTGTTTTACTTAATGATTTTGTTTTAGCTCAGGGGTGCAGAAACTTTTTCCTCAAGAGGACCAAAATAAAAATCTACTGAGGTCTGCAACTAAATGCAATAATATAAACCATGAAATGCAAATACTTCTTCAGTAAAGTCCTTTTTTATGATTAAGCTAGCAGCTGGTGCGGCAAACATTGTTTTTTGTTTTTATTTTAAGCCCGTGCACTTGGAGAAAGTTTGACGTACCGTATGCTCGGCAGCAATGGCTCATGGGACATTACAGCGGGTAAAATAAGTATTGAACACATCAACATTTTTCTCAGTAAATATATTACTAGAGGTGCTAATGACATGAAATTTTCACCAGATGTTGGTAACAACCCAAGTGATCCATACATACAAAGAAATCAAACCATAAATGTCCAGAAATGAAGTTATTTGTAATAATGCTGAAAAACAGCCCCACACCATGATGT
>NW_013952470.1:706448-707384 GCF_001266775.1 Austrofundulus limnaeus
TCATTAGCACCTCTAGTAATATATTTACTGAGAAAAATGGTGACGTGTTCAATACTTATTTTACCCACTGTATATAAGTTGATTAAACATGAGTATTTGTGGTCTACATATGTGCTTAAATCTTTGTAAATGTCTCTTGTGGTTACTTGTATTTTGGGATTAATCCTAATATAATATAATTCAAAGAAAAAGTAAGCACCATGAGAGAGAGTGGAATACTGCTGGAAAGCGGGTGGCCAAATAAAATGGCTTGATGGGCCAAGTTTGGCCCACAGGCCCCACTTTGAGCACCTCTGTTTTAGCTTCTCCAACAAATTTTAGCAGTTATTTAAAGCTGTCTCTACATACATTTTCCCATAATTCCTGCATGACTGTTTTAAAAATCCGTGGTTTAAAACTACATTTTTCACTACGTTAGCCACACGTTACGCTTATTTCAAACTTAAGCATCAGAATGACTCGGCGTCTAAAGTGTAGAATTTACATCATAGACTCCTCTGAAAGCCTGGGCAGGATTTCCAGATAAGACTTTGTAAGCTCTTCGTGTGTCTGAAGATTAGAAATAGCTTCTAAATAAAAGTCCAGTTCTGGAGCTGAGGACCCAGAAACTGTTAGAGCTTAAAGTTGAGGATTTGTCCGTGCTGATCACCTTCGTTAGACACTCAGACAGTTGCAACACTGCGCGTTTCTAGTCTGCGCGGTTACATCACCGTTCCAGGACGGATCACCATGGAAATCAAATAAAATGCGAGAGACGCTTGTTGCATAAGACAGACTGTGTTTTCTCTGCAGGGTGATTTGTTGCTTCAGGAACACTTTCATCCAGCAGGATGCCACTGATAACCCTGCACAGAAAAAGTAACTGGTTGGCTTGAATCGTGGTGTGACTTTTCTACATCTCTCTTATTCATAAACCTTATTGAGACACTTTATTAT
>NW_013952470.1:708287-710717 GCF_001266775.1 Austrofundulus limnaeus
AATAAATAGTATTACACTTTACGATAAGTCTCCCTTTGACAGTTGTGAATATTTATAATGCAGTAATATAGTGCAATATCAATGTTAAAATATGTGTTTCTTATCGTTATTGTGCTTACAGTATAATAACTTAGTCTGAAATGTTTAATATAGCACCTTTTTTAGATGTAATATGTTTGTGAACCGATTTGTCTCATTATTTAGTAAGAAACTGCACAGTTTTGTCACTTTCTCGTCCTTAATTATTGCATAATAAACATTTATTAATAATTTATAAAGTGTTGACAAGATGAATTAATAACCTGCCTATAAACTCTTTATAAAAGGGGAGCCTTGTTGTAAAGTGGTACCAAAAAAGCTTGCACAGTAAATTCTCCTCACCAGTTTTTCATACATTTTACTGAATGTAGATAAAATATTCTCAAATACACGTGAGAAAATCCACCCATCAGTTATCAGGTGAAAGACTTTTTTACAGGATTGTTCAAATTTACCTAAGAGAAAAATTCTGTAAGCTTGATYCATTCTGGACTTTGCTATTTGACTCGTTGGCGCCTCTAGTGGTTGAACATGGAACTGCACCCACAATCATCACTCCCAGATAAGATGAGTGACAGGACGGGGGCACTTCAGAGGGCCAATCAGATTTCAGCTGGGGCCAATGCCCGTGTGGCCCCGCACCTAGAACCGCCCCTGCTTCCTGGTCTTTCTGTTGTCACCTCTCACACAGTGACTGCTGGAGATGGAAACTAGTTTTCCGAGATCCGGAAAGGGAAAAAGTTGGTAAAGAAAATCTTCTTGATGGATGGGATTTCTGTTTGTTTTGACACGTGTCATATTTACGTGTTTATAGATTCAGTTGCAGCTGAAAGAGTTCCTATAAATAAGCATTACACACAAACAGCTGACTGTAAACATCTATGTTTACATGCCGCCGTAAATTTAACGTGCTTGAAAATGATAATAATTACCGAATTAACTTGACTGAAGCTAAACTGGATACAGAAAAAGATGTATTTAAAAATGAATAAAGTGCTGGGGAAAAAAAATAGTGACCTCTGGCTGACTTTGTTAGAGATGTAAATGAAGAACCATGTTCAATTTTTAAAGCCTACAATATGGTGTCATCTGTTCCTCTGTAGGCTCGCTCCAAAATGCATGTGATGCCTTTTAGCTGCCAAATACTGCACAACTGATTATTTATGATTTCCTCTTTGTTTCACAACAGAAAACCTTAAAAATGCAACTTTTCAGCCACGTTTAGATTCTGTTGTTAGAATAGAAACATAAAAGATGAAATATGAGTAAAAAAAACAATAATCAGGCTCTGCTGCTTGCTTAGCAAGAGGCTGTCGCCATGGCGACAGGTCTGGCTGTCACTATGTGGTTCTCATTATAGCACTTGGCTGCTTCACACCGTCCAACTCAACCGACACGCTGCGATTGTCTGTTCTGTCTGTAACGCACAGGCTTGTTCTCTCGACAGATGATTCATCGACCAATTATTTTTGATGACATGGTCTTCACAGATCATCTGTGCGTCTCAGGAAAATATACCTTCAGAAGTCTCACCGACATCAAGTAATTCCTGAAATCTTCCAACACTGATGCACAATTTTTGTTCTGAAGTTGAATAGTTTAAAACATTGGATAAACTTTGAGTAGTTTAGTTTTGGCAGCAGGTTGAAAGGGGAAAAAACAATTTAAAAATCATAAAGAGAAAGCAGACTTTATTTGAATAATTAGTTGGAACACATAATGTGGCCTGGTACTTACAAGGTAGCTATCTATAGGGTGTACACCTGGTACGTACCTGGTACTTTACTGGTACAAACAGGGTACATCCCTAATACATAGGTCTGCAACCTTTACAATCAAAAAAGCCTTTTCTTCCACTTGGCTCATTAATAAAATGTCTGGAGCTGCAAAAACATAAAACTGATCAACTGGTGGCCCGTGGGCTACTTTAAGTTTGTTGAGGGTGTGGTGACGGGCCAGTGGGGCTGACATTTTACAACAGAAAATATAAAGTGAATTTGAACATTTTATATTAATTTACTCTAGAATAAAAAATATATTTTTTGTGTAAATAAGGAGAAATATAGTTTATAGCAAAATTTATTTAAAAAATTTCATAGTATTTACAAAAAACTATTGAATTTACTAAATTTCTTCTCAGCAACTTGTCTTACAGGTATTCCAAAATAATGTGAAGAAAAGGTCAGATCAAACTGGATTATTGAAGTTATCAACAAATTACTAGCTTGATCTAATTGACATGTTTCACTCCTTTTTATTAGTAGGTTTAAAACAGACTTGAATAAGATCACTAGACGGAGCCCCACCCATACCGTCCACTGGTAGTGTCTGTGACAACATGGAGGAGCAGAAACTGAGACCAAACAGGGCAACAGTTCACAGCCTCCATAG
>NW_013952470.1:711672-714739 GCF_001266775.1 Austrofundulus limnaeus
TTTTCTGCTCTGTCACCAACATGTACAGTAATGGTAAATCCAGACTCTTGACCGTTTAGCGTTAGCCGTTAGCTTCTCCAGCCGATCACACGGTCACCTGGTTTYTGAGCACTCCAGCTGTTATATAGGACCTCCTTGGTTTAAACGCATTGCAAACAAATGCTCAGGAAAAACGGCTAAAGCTAGCCTTTTCTGTTGTTGGTACAAACAACAACAACAAAAATGATCATGTTCGTTTGGGTGAAAGCTTCAAAGAGCCGCTGCAGAGGGATCAAATAGCTGCATGTGGCCCCTACTGATCTAGTACATACTGGGTTCTTCCCTGGTTTAYCTTTAAGTACACAATAACAAGTCACTTCAGTATACAGTCCTATTCTGTAGGTACACATAACCAGTATACACTCAGCACATATTATGTCCTGCTATTAAATAACTGTAGATATAAACAATCAGGAAAAAGTAAAGGTATATTTTATTGATAATTTCCACCAAAACATTATATTTTATAAAAGTTTGCACAAATTTTCAGACTGGGTGACAAAGCGGGTACCTTTGACAGGATGAGTCTGGGGTTGATTTTAAGTGACATATCAACTGGGTCATCACCCAGCTGCAGCATGAGATGACACGAAGGACGGAGCGTCASCAACCTTACAAACAGGTCGGGAGTTCTCTGCTCTCAGCTAACTCTTCATCTCCAGCAGCACTCTGTTGTAGCAAAACTATATATTACATGTGTAGGAATTCATATTTTCACTAACTGTTGCCAAGCGCTTTTATTTGAGAGGTAATCCCAAGTGATGCTGGTGGGTTACATTTTCCTGTTTTTTTGTTTTGGAGAACTGAGACCTAGTGGTGGATTTGGCTGCAGAAGARGGAACTCGTATCGAGAGGTAAGACCCAAAAATTGGAGGAAAGCGCTTCGCGGAGGATAAATGAAAATGAGAAATCTATGAAAGCGATCGATCAGGCTCGGACAGAACAGGAATTACCTTCAGTCCACATATCTGTGTGCAAACTGTGTTTGAGAAAGGGAGAGGAAGAATGCAGATCTGGATAAACACTTGCCTTCTGATAATCATTTCACCCAGCTGTGTTCGGCGCCGTGGTGCAGCTTCCTGAGAAATGATAATGGCCGTGCTCATTATTTCACACTGGGATGCACGAGTTTGCTGGAGGTTTAGTTGGTGGATAAAACAAAGTGGCAAATGCTCATGATGGTGGCATTTTATAGATAAAAATCACACATCTGACAAAACAAAGTACTATTCAGATCAATTCCACACTCAGCTCTAACATTGTTTTACCTCCAACAGAACCTCTTTATCTTGTTTCTGCAGCAATGGGAATTTCCTGAATCAGTGTTGCTTTTGTTTTCTGCAATCAAATCACTTCTTAAWACTTTTTGATATTTTGATTCATACGTCAAAACATTTGTCTCAATTAGGAATAACTTTTAGTTTTTATACCTTTTAAAAATATTGAACTTTATTTTTCAGTGTTCCTCTATAAATACCTTAGGATCTCTTTAATTCCTTTAACTAAATTTGTCTCAAAATTTTACTTTGCTTTAATGTTTCATTATTTAATTTTTAGCTTACTTTGCTGCTAATTTTATCCTGAACAAACTGCGTTGCTAATGCTAGCTGTAAGCTATAGTTTTGATATTAGCTTTTAGGTGCAGTTTTGCTCATTTTAACTTTTACCTTCAGGTCATTTATTCCTGTTTATTTGATCGAAGTCTTCATCGCTCAACATTCACAATGCATTTTTGCAGAAAATATAATTGCTCTGGTTTTATCACAGAACCTTTTGCTTCAAGTGCTGCTGCTGTAATTAAAGCAGTTATCTGTTAAGATTTCCTATTTAATTTCTTGTTTCTTATTTTGATTAAGAAACCTTAATCCTAATTTTTTTGTTTTGCTGTTGGAGGTGGAGTAAATCAAACAAAGTGATGTTCTCTCTCAGGAGTTCCACAGGAAATAATAAAGCCATCTCCCCTGATAACAGATGTCGACCTTTTTACTCCCAACTTTGATCCAAAAAAGGGCGTCTCATCATGGAACAGATAACTGTGTAATTTGGTTAAATCCCCAGATAAAGACCCTCACATGTGACCCCCCTCCACTTTATCTTTCTAACACTCTGACACTCTAACATCAAACACTGCTTGCTGAATTTGTACAGTTTGTGTGTGTGTACTTGTTTCTGCTACAGAGTGAGGACCGCTTGCAAAATAGTTACTATCAAAGAGAGGTCTTTGATGTGAAGTGAGGACATTGTCCTTGTCCTCACTTTTTTTTGCGGCTCTACAGTTAGTTCACACCGTACCTCTAAACCTAAGTTTTGCTTCAGGTTAGGGTTAGGAATAGACTAGGAGGGTTGTGAAAATGTCGGGGTTAGGCGCATAAATACTGCTACCAAAAATGAATGGAAGTCAATACAAAGTTCTCAGTTTGATGCAAATACAAGGGTGTGGGTGTGGGTGTGTGTGTGGGTGTGTGTGCACTTGTTTTTGTTATATGGAGTAACTCCATTTTTGGATTGGGGGTTCGATTTAGGACTAAGGTGTGAATTGAGTTTAGGTTAGGTTTAGGGTCAGCATACATGTCAGCTTGTAYGGATTGTCCGTAAGTTATAAGGATTTTGCGTCACTTACGGATTTTTTCAAAACCTCATTTTCTAATTCATCTAACATGTCAGAGCCTGCATGATTTAAAAAACAATAAATAACATTAAATAGCCATCTWCCARCCTGTTCTGCTGGTAGAAATAAGTTTACTCTACTTCTACTTTCCTCCTGCTTCGCATCAGGCGCTGTCATCTCCGCGGCCGGCAGCACCCCACCCCCCGTGGGTGCGAGTTGTACGGATATTTTGCAAAATTTACGGATTTTTGGGGCTTTTTATACAGGTGAACGTCCGAAGAGGTTGACATGTATGGGTCAGGTAGGTACCTGTGAGCCTTAGGGTTGATGGTCAGGGTTAGGATATAGAAACTACTGGAAACGAATGTAAGTCAATGAGTGGTCCTGATAAGGATAGAAATACAAACTTGTGTGTGTGTG
>NW_013952470.1:715695-717652 GCF_001266775.1 Austrofundulus limnaeus
CCTCACCGCACAGGCTCCATAGGAAATGAATGGAGAGCGAGCGACGTCGCCTCCCGTGTGTCGAGCCCTTAAGACAAAACACTTGCATGTTGGGACAACTGGTACATATGGGGACCTAAACTGAGCCCCTGTTTGCGTTAAATGCCATTGGTGGGTCAGGGGTTAGGTTTAGGACAAAGGTGTGAATTGAGTTCAGGTTTGTTTAGTGTCAGGTATGTAACTGTGAGGTTAGTTTTTGGATAAGGGGTTAGGCTGTAGAAATTAATGGAGGTCAATGGAATGTCTCCGAATAGGTGGGCACAGCTGAATGTGTGTGTTCTGAACAGCTGCCAAAGGTAAATCGCAGAAGTGTTTCAGCCCGTGTCTTTGTATGAATGTGTTTATTTGTCTGTTGTGTTAGCAAAATATCTCATGGTCCACTATATAGATAATAATCATAGTTTTTAACAATTTATTAATATCTGGACTCAATTCAATTCAAGATGGCTGCCTCAGCCAACTGACCTTAGCAAACACAAGAATAGCTACAGTTCAGCCAGTTTTATAAATAAGCTAAAACTCTGTGGTAGTAGTTGAGATTTGTCCTCAACACGTTCTCTGAGTGCTACTGTAACTTATTATTGCATGAGGTCATGCATTATGAATTAAAATGTGTGACCTAGATGACTATAATTCCAACCTCACTCAGAATAAAAGGATTTTACTCTAAAGAATTGGCATAAAAGGTGGCGAGCATTTTACATTCCCTCAAGGAATACTAGGCTTTTAATTGTCTTCTGGTTCTATCTGTGAAAATTTTCCCTTTTGGCCTCAAATATTACAAGTTTTTTTTTTTATTATTATTATACTCCGAGGCAGATGGAAAATTTTTACACTTTTCCTCAGATAACTTTAGCTGCACTCTGGAGACAAAATATTCTGCCGTTATTAATGCACGAGGTATTAATAAATCTGTTTTTTAAGAAGTTTAATATCTGCGGGGATAATATCGCTCTGCAGGAATTAAATGACATTTCATATGTTTTATTTCTTGTTTATTATGATCTAGAACGCCTCCCACTTCAGGATGAAGGTGTTTAATAATGCGAGCATCACAGTCGTGAGATGAATATGCAGAGATTTAACTGCATTATTCTCTCATTTTACACACCTTGCACCTGAAACTCCCTCGAAACCCTTTGCCTTCAGCCGCCACCTCCTCCTCCTCCTCCTCCTCCTCCTCGCCAGCCGCCCTTGCTTGTGTGTGCAGCACAGCCGGGTCACTTCAGCTAAAACTCTAATGGAGTTTGTATATGCAGCCCGCTTTCCTCTGCCAGCCAGCCATTAATATGAATCACTCTCCTGAGGCTCCATCCACCCCACCCCTTTCCGAAACAAGCTGGCAATTTGTCTTCACTAGTGAGCCGATRAAAGGTCTACATATGATATTCTCCGAGGTGGATGGTGCAATTGAGGAGGGCCKGGGTGGCGTGTTATGAGTTGGCTTTCAAACACTTGACAGGAGGAGAATGTGTGTTTGGATTTCAGGGTTAAACAGCAGCAGCATTGTGTGTAAATGTTTAAAGGACAGACATGGTGAAAACTGACGAGTTTAAAAWRATTGCTCCGATTRTTTAAAGCYGTGGATCGGTTATGAACAAAAACTATCTTACCTGCTGCGGATCACTCTTTGAACTATGTCAGAGTTTAATTCTGACTGGATTGATGAGCTAACTGTAGATTATTTTATAACCCTAAAAACTCCCATGAGTTTCACATTACACTGATATTCTGGCTGAAATATTAGTTTCTAGCACAAAGGTGTCCAATCAAGTCAGATAAAAATAATTAATTCTGTGGAAGACGGACTCCAAACACAGTTTTGAAACTGCATCGCTGTCATCTCTTTTGAAACTTTCTGATTTCAAAACAAAATCCGTGTGTCATGTTTGTATGTATATGCATCTGCTTCCCAAAC
>NW_013952470.1:717762-750622 GCF_001266775.1 Austrofundulus limnaeus
TCCCACCACAGCTTTACACAACAACAGATACGGCTGTGTGACGCAGCTTTTCTCAGCTTGTTTAACTCCGACACCGAAGAGGAGGACTTTGATGTTTTCAGTGCGCCGGAGGACGATGAATGAGACGTTTTGTTGGACCAGAAACTGTTAAAGAAAACTACCAAAATAAGGTCAGTTAAATGAACCGTATTCCTCCGAACTTTAATTCCTAAAGGTTTGATTTTTATGTTTTGATGTTGAATTCACTTTTTTGACGACAAATTTTGTGTGTACTGGTTTTTTTTATGTTGAGGGTGTGGCTTATAGTCCGAAAAATACGGTAGTATAAAATAGTAAACTCAGCGACTACAATTTCCCAAAAACACAGCATACGTAGCCGCTCCCAAGTAGGGACTTGTCTCTAGAAAGCCTCGATAAAAGACGCCGACGTGTCCTCTGATGATGAGCGCTAGTGTCGCGGTAGCAACATGCTATGTGTTTACATCCACTGCCGCCATGTTTGTAATGACTTATTATGAGAACAAACGTATTCACGTGTGACTTTAATAGCATTTCTTTCTTAATGAAAACACCGCAGTTGCGAAACTGTGTTTTTTCAACATTAACAGAATATCGACAAAGTTTTGCGCACATTTGCAATGGAAACACAGCTAGTGTAAATTAAGGGTTAATGTGTTCTTTTTGCAAATTGATTGACTGAAACTGAAACTATGCAAATAAAAATTGTTTTCCTGAATACTTCATGAATTAGAAAGTTAAGTTTTGACATTTTAATGCTTGAAGCTGTAATTTAATAATATTCAGACTACGATTGCTACACATGAATGTCCCACTGACAATAGTCGACAGTAGCTTGAAGGAGAGGGGGGAAACGAATCTAAACGCCTACACCCACACAACAAATGCCAGAGCAAGGTAGTGTGTCGCCTGAAGCGAAAACAGAACTGTTGTTAGGCTTTTCTCTTTCTTTTTTTTTCCAAATGAAGAAGAGCTGCAAAACGTAGAGCTTACACACAGAAATATACAAACTGCATGACCCAGTAGGTCAGAGAGGCTTGAATCATTTCTTTCAGCAGTTTCCTTTTTTTTTTTTTCTGGTTCTAGTGGCCCCCCTCCAGCTATGTCCTTTTTGTTCCAGCGTCAGCCAGAGCAAAAGTGGGTGGGATGTGTGTAGTCCTGCCAGTGTTGCTGTAAACATGAAAACATCGTAGCCAGTTATCAACCACACAGTTTTTGAAGGAATGCCATATGACACAAAAAAATCCCTTATTTATTCTACGATAAGAGAAAGCTGCACCTTTTTGGAGTAAGGGTTTTGCTTAAAAAAACTGAAATATGATGCACTGGTTTAAGGCACCATATGAACTCAAATGTTCAAATATGAARGAAAACTATGCCATACAAAAGACATCATGAATCCCTCAGTGTTCACAAYAAACCATCAGATAGCCAGAACACGTGTCACCATGGTCACAGCTGCACGGACAGGCCGTCTCACCAGATACGCTCTTCTAATGAGCTGGTTTCACAAAGACCCTGCAACAAGAGCTGCTTGTTGTTTGTTAGCTGAAGCATTCAGAGGCCTCAGGATTGCTTTGTTTGATTAATGTGTCCATGTGAGAATAAAGACTGAAGCTCAGGTGTGCTGCTAAAAAATGTCCGATCATGYCCTTTATGTCAAATGATGGTAAAGTTACTTCAAAGAAACACAACACCATAATTGTGTTTAGAGGTTTGGAGGCGGGGCTTAAAGGGGTACAAACTCTGGTTCCAAAACAACATGGCAGCTCTAATAAAACGAGTCAGACCGGTCTCACTTCCCAACAACAAAGGATAGAAGAAATTTTAAAAAAAAAATTATATAGGTCTTCTGGACGGGTTCTTCTCTAATGAAACRTTTCGTCTCTCCTCCAAGAGACTTCTTCAGTCTGAGAGTTTCAGGCCAGGAGGACTGCGATCAGTTATACATCGGGGAAACAAAGCAGCCACTGTTCAAAAGGATGTCCCAACACAGACGAGCTACATCTAATGGCCAGAACTCTGCAGTTTTCACTCATTTACAGGCCAGCGGTCACTCTTTCAGAGATGAGGATGTTCTCATTCTTGATAGAGAGGAACGTTGGTTTGAGAGAGGARTAAAAGAAGCCATTTTTGTGAAGAAAGACCGTCCATCATTAACAGAGGTGGAGGCCTCCGTTTTCAGTTGTCCCCCTCCTACAGCATGGCTATTGCCAGTATCACTCCACCCCCATTAACAATAGGTGTTAATTAGGTGTCAACGATAGCCATGTGATGTGAGTATCAGTCACATGGAGGCAGGGCTTAAAAGCCTGAATTTTGCCTGAAACTCTCAGACTGAAGAAGTCTCTTGGAGGAGAGACGAAACGTTTCATTAGAGAAGAACCCGTCCAGAAGACCTATACAATTTTTTTCTTTTTGATTTTTTTACCTGGATTACTGAGATGCATCAGGATAGAAGAGATACTTACTCTATAATAGAAGGCAGCAGTGATGGTGGGCAGCACTAATCTAAAAATTAGTTCCACTAGCCCTAAAGCATTAACTCAAATATCTAGGTCCCCTAATTCTAAAGYACTAACTCACTGACAGTTTTAGCAAAAGCTAATTCTAAAGCACTAAAATAACCGAGTCAACCCATGAGCATTCTTCAACATGAGTCACATGTTGCCATGTTGCTCTCTTAAGACTTGTCATTGACATACAGCTGGATTTGGGTTCATATATTAATATATTATCACCTGGTGGATAAGTGACACCCTAATGAACAAAATGTGTGACAGCTTTCACCCTCAGCTGTTAACATTAACGTTGATCAATAACATTTATAGACCTCAGTTAGTGCTTCTAAATCCAGCCTATAAATGTTAATCTACTAATTTTAAAATGAGCAAAACATYTAAAGCACTAATCAAGAAATTATTTTCCCTTTTAGTGCTTTATGGGAACTGTGCCCACCACTGGAAGGCAGGGAGGTATATTATCAGTTTTTATTGTTAACAATAGTTTGGTTTCTGAGCACATTTGCAAAGTCTGCTTGCTTTCTAGAAAGCAATTGCAAAACAAAGTTGAACATGATGCCATTGCTAGGTCTGAGTTCTGACCTCCAAGCCAGTTGGAAACCAGACCAGTTTACAGGTGAACATATTTTGATTTCCAAAAAAAGAGGACACTTGGCCAAATCGTGTAACACTTTAATGATAATGTATACTTAAAGGAGACATATGCAAAATCCATATTTTTAGCTATAAAATGCATTTCGTTGTGAACGTGGAGTCTTTGATAGTGCAGAAAAGTTAAATTTGGTCTCCCCTGGTGCTGTGTAGATATTATATTTTTAAACCCGTTCAGTTTTCTCTATTCTTTATTATGTTTTCTGAACTATTACATCAAATTATTTGCAATGGAATTGCCAAATAAGGTTTGGATTTACCAACTACAATTTGGTGGTCTTCATTCTCCTCTGGTTTTGGCTCCAACATGTAAGGCTGGATGGACAAGKCTTCCCCTTTTGACATCTTTAAATAAATTGTAAATCATTTGGATTTAAAGAGACAGCCTCAAAACGAGTTGATCAGAGAGACACCTCAGAAAATGGGTGAAAGAGGGGCTTGTGGAGCTACAATRAGTATTTCAGACAGTTCCACTTTATATAGACCCCAACTGAATAATTTAAATGTGGGAAAAAAAGGATTTAAAAACTGATATGTCTGCTTTAAAGTATCTCTTCTCTGTGTGGATGAAATAAATAGTGAAATAACAAACTTCAGATCGGCTTTGATGAGTCAATAAATACAAAAATAAAATAAAAACTTCTGGAAATAAATGATAATAATGCCTCATCTATTAGAAAAATTTTACCTGTAACAAAATAATAGCTCTCCTTTCAGGTTTTACTGGCCAAATACAGAATGTGAAAAGTGGACATGTCCGGACAAAAGAAGATGTTTGGTCACCGCAGCTTCCACAAACCTAAAGCCTGCATGTTTTTTCTCTGCTGATTGGGTTATAAACTTAATGCAGCGTTACGTGCTTCTCTTTCACAGACTGAAGTGTTACTAATCAAAGGATGTCAAAAGCTCGMGTATGTGATTAGTCATATTAGCAGCATCTATCTTCCCCCCGTTGATTGTAATATCATTCGTGTCGACTTATTTATTCTAACAATTTTTTATCTGAACAGCTCGTCTAACAGCAAGTGAAAACTTTTCTTCTTCAGGACCTTTGTTGCTGTTTTAGCTTGCAGACTGGTTTGCACTTTTAAAGGTTCGTGTGGTTTTGCACAACTTTTGATATAATTTGCCTTTTTTTAAGGGCAGGCTGTTTATCTTTAACTCTTCCATTTATTATCTGCAAAATCTTCTGCAAGCAGAGTTTCATTCCCAGAGAGATGCAATGTTTAGACAAAGGTGGTCTGTAGTGTTGAAATCTCCTTCATTGTTTGCAGCAGCGCTGTGACCGGCAGCATATATTTAGCCTCAATAAAATGCATATTAAGTGAAGTAAACTAGGTTGTTTCTTGAATAGTAAGTTTTTGTGCTGAAGGTCCTGAAGGATACATCCATTAACAAAATATCCTGGGTAAGAAGGTGTAAAAAAATAAAGTGGTGTTTCTACAGCAAGATTCTGGTGAGGAAACAAAAAATAAAAAGCTAAAGGTCATTAGAGAGATGTTGCATCTTCAAAATGTGTTTTTAAAATCAGGCCAGAAGATTTAAAGATATTAGATATTCATGCAGTGCTGTATGTCCTTTGGTGCTTTGCTGGCTTTCAGTCTCGTTCAGGGTTGAAATGAATAAATTCTGTGCAATCATGCAAAACTATTAAAATCTGTCGGCCTAAAAGAAGCAATCTTTACTTTAAGTTTTACGTCCTTTTTTAACAGCTTAGAAACAAATTGTTATTTCTCATTAAATAGAAATGTTTATTTCTTGACTGAAAAGCGGGTAAAGAAAATGGATGGACGGTAGATAATCTGATTGGACCGCCATCCTCGCTTTGATACATGCATCAGACAAAAGAGTCCAGCTTTTATGTTTCTCTGGCCCACCTCCAGGCTTTCATACACATGTCTGCTTGTGAACTGACAGTGCTGCTGTCATATTGTATCTGACATCCTCTCTCTGCCTCCTCTGGGATAACATATTGTAGATGGGCTCCTTTGCCTTTGGATGTTTCCCTACGTTCAGAAAACAACCGATGTTCAAACAGCGTACGTGTCCCCGCCAAGCACAAACACACATTGTACACAGAAGCTACAGTCGATAAGCAAATATACTCTTTGCTCCTGTTTCATTCGCAGGTTTTCAATTTATCAAAACTAAAAGAAGAATGTGCTTCGTCGAGCTCCCCTCATCTGTTTGTCTGACGATGTGGCACGATCATCAGTCTGGAGAAGATGGCGTGTGGGCTGATGTGGAAAATATGCTGAAATATGTGGGATTGATAGAGATGTTCACGAGTGAAAACAGTTCAAAACTCCCCTTTTTTCACTTCCKCATATGTGTTATTATAGGTGTTGCATTATTGTCAGGACACAATGCTTTCAATCTGTTGTTCCTCTGCTGTTCATTCATCCGAAATAACAAAAGAAAACTAAACATTTTTTGTTTTTTGTTTGCTTTTGTGCTGCCATAATTTATTAAAAGTGTGTTTTTGTAAAAATTTTGCGTCACCGGGCTTCTGTTGCCCTCGTCTCTTATCAGTCTGAGACTCGGAGTGTTTGTGGCCCCTTCTGCTGTCACTTTCAGCTCCGTCTAACCCGCTCTCCTATTTGAAGTTCTGTCATCGCCTGGCTTTGAACTGCCACTTATGTTTTACCCTACATGCTGCTTGTCTCCGGAGTTTTGTGTGGTGTGAAATTGGCTGAGTCACAGGCCACATTTCAGCTCAGGGTTTCGATAATAAATACTGGACACATTTAAGCAGGCTCAGCAGCACCACTGTCTCTAAACTGTAATGCTTTTCATCTCTCTGGATACTTTGTGTGTGTGTGTTCTTTTTGTTTGTTTTGTTTGCTAGTGTAACCCCCTTTTTTATCTTGTATGCAATGAGCTATTTGTCCGATATTTAAATTCTGTTCAAAGTGAGTCATTTCAGAACATGAGCAAAACTCTTTCCAGACATGAAAATTAAATACTTACATGCTAATTTTCAAGTCCAAAGTACTTTTATGATGCTAATAGTAGGGGTGCAACAATACATGTACCCGTATCGAATCGAACTGAACCGTACCGAACAGTGCTGTATCGAACAATATAGATTTTAAAAATTTACTTTATCAACTTGTCTTCTGAAGATGCTCTGTGTTGAAGGATCAGTGGATCTGTGTTCGACTACTCCACCTAGGCTGCATTTTTGCGCGCAGATCCACTGAGAAACTTGCTGTTTCAGCAACATTTAATTAAAAAACTGTACTTTTGAGGTTAAACAAATGTTCATAATTAATATAAATAAATTACAAGTTAAAAGGGGCATGGATATTTCTCTTTTTTGTATCGAAAAAATATCGAACCGAGACTAAAGTATCGAACCGAACCGTGAATTTTCTGTATCGTTGCACCCCTAGCTAATAGGTACTTTGCAGGTTAGAATTAGCAGAAAAACTGGTTCTTTTAATATAATTATTACATTTGTCCTATAATAACTATACTTTTCTAAATTTGCAGGTGATTAAATTGTGAAGAAAAACTGCAAATCACACAAACTTCTTTTTCTTTTTTCTTTTTTTTTGACCTCATGAGTTCTTTTAAAGATTTAGGGTTAGAAATATATTAAAATTAAAAGCCTGACATTCCTTGACAGGCGCCGCCACCTTTCATGCCAGATTTTTAAAATCATCACATGTTAAGAAATGAGAGCGCTGTTATTGAGAGCTAACATAGATTAGCTGTGGGAGCCATTTTTGTTCGGATCGACTCAAAATGCGAGTCTGTAGATGTACACGTCCTAAAGGTGTCCTTCAAATCAGTTCTGTATTTCCTAAAATATTTTGCCAATGGACAAAGTTGCCTCCAAATACTTAATGCAAAATTGTAAATCAAAACTCTRCCCAGTTTATTAGCACTCTAATCATGTAAGAAATAAGTCTAAGCTCAGTATTGTATGAAGTACCTCAAAGTGATGCTTGCGTAAAAGTACAAGTATCATCATGAAGCTACTTTGGTAAAAGTTAAAGTCTCTTCTAAAAATAATTGAGTAAAAGCCCTAAAGTATCTGATTTATTTTGTACTTAAGTTTCAAAAGTAAATTTCTGACATAAAATGTACTCACAGTAAGTAATAAAAGTAAATATATTGAAGAAAAACGAACAGTTAGATTTTACAAAATGACAATTAACTGAGAAGTGGCATCTACATTTTTTTTCTTTAAGGTGTGCAGCTGTGATGGATTGTGTACAAACTAATACCATGTAGTATATATTTATACTTCTAACGCGCTGGAATGAAATGAGTAACAATTTTCAACTTCTTACCTTTTTAAAAATGTAAGGAGTAGAAAGTACAGATAACTGTAAAAATGTAAGGAGTAGAAAGTACAGATAACTGTAAAAATGTAAGGAGTAGAAAGTACAGATAACTGTAAAAATAGGAGTAAAAGTAAAACGTAGGCTGAAAAATAATTACTCAATGTACTGCTTCCCCCACCTCTGTCTAATGATGGACGGTCTTTCATCACAAAAATGGCTTCTTTTACTCCTCTCTCAAACCAACGTTCCTCTCTATCAAGAATGAGAACATCCTCATCTCTGAAAGAGTGACCGCTGGCCTGTAAATGAGTGAAAACTGCAGAGTTCTGGCCATTAGACGTAGCTCGTCTGTGTTGGGACATTCTTTTGAACAGTGGTTGCTTTGTTTCCCCGATGTATAACTGGTCGCAGTCCTCCTGGCACTTAACAGCATATACAACATTGCTCTGTTTGTGCCGGGGCACCGGATCTTTGGGGTGAACCAGCCTTTGCCGTAATGTGTTTTGGGGTTTGAATGCCATTGGGACATCATGTTTAGAAAATAAACGTCTCTGTTTCTCCGAAACACCCGCAACATACGGAATAACCACTGGTTTGGGTCTGGGTTTGGGGTCTTCATTTTCACCTGAAGGTTGCATGGAGTCCTGTCTGTGTTTCCTGTCTGCTTTCAAGAAAGCCCAGTCAGGATAACCACACTGCTCCAGGGCCTGTCGTGTGTGTGATTTCTCTTTCTGCCTGGCTCCTGGGTTTGTAGGGACACTGTCTGCTCTGTGGTACAGAGTCCTGATCACTCCTAACTTGTGTTCCAGTGGGTGGTGGGAGTCAAAACGCAAATATTGGTCTGTGTGTGTGGGCTTACAATACACGCCAGTTTCCAACCGTCCTCCTTCCGAAACCGAGACATCGCAATGTTTTTTAACAAAAAAAGTTAATTTATTACCACAAACCTAAAATCTGCATTCATTTTGAACATTAAAAAGACACAATGCTCACAAATACACATTTCAACAAGTCAGGACCCATATTTACAAAGGTAAAATGTGGAATTTTCTTCGAACACATCAACTATAATATACTAACGGTTGCCTTTTTAAAGTTGAAAAACAATTAAATTTGTAGATCTGAAGACTTAAAACACGTATTTATAATTAGCTGTCCTCCCGTTGCTGTAGTCTTTATACTCCTGTTGAAAGACTCCGGTCAACAGATGCTCGGCTGTCGCTGCCCCTCCAGAAACAAAGCTGCAAACACAACCAGATGCTTTGAAACTAATCTGGTTTCTGTTCCTCGGAGACGGACTGCGAGTCTGATGCTCCGCTGCTTTTGTGCGTCAGCCTCATCGTCTGAGAGAAAAGCACCCTCTCTGGGTCTTCAGTAAAGCTTCGGCTTTGCTTGTTAGCCTAAAAACAGCAGCGGCTCTAGTGGTTGGTAATCACTGGGTCCACGGTGGGGGCTCCAGCTGATGAAAGCAGCCACATCCTGTGCAGGAGTGCACTTGTCAGGAGGGACCCCCCCAGGAGAGAGATTTTTAGTTAATGCAGTGATAGCCCAGCTCCTGTGTCCTTAACAGCAGGGTGGGCTGCCGGTGACAGTGTGTGGCTTGAGGTGCCACCAAAAAAAGCAACCTCTGCTTCGCTATTAGCGCTGAGCAAACAAGCTGTTTACTCTACCTGTTTCTTTTGGCTACAAATACTTACAAGACTTGCAACTCTGTCTCATTTAAGTGGTGCAACACAAGGCATGTTGTACGTACTTTGATCCTGAAGTATGTCGTGTTCATGATAAGGAATTAACTGCCCCCCCCCCCCCCCCAATAAGCCAATCTCTGCTGGCATGCTTTCAAAGATCCACGTTGTGCACCTCATCCGAACCGTAAAACTTTTATCATTGATGCACAGCGCTCGTTTGTTTACAAGCGACAACAAAACGGGGCCACCCCCGAGCTCGGAGACACGGTCCAAATGTTTACTTTTTTTTTTTTTGCCACAACACGAGCAATTAGCAAAGCACTTGTTCCCTCTTCTTATCTCGAGCATCTCCCTCATTCCAATCAAAATGCCTCGGATGTCCTTGGATTTTCCTGTCTTGTAAACACCGGAGGCCGTGAGCGCTGTTTACCGGAGAACAGCGATGCTTCATCTCCCGCTCAGTCGGTCCCCCAGGTGGGTGGGGGGCCCACGCTCACCTTGTTACCCTTTTAATTAGTAGCAGCAGCTAATAGCGCCAGCCGCTTGTGCTGCCTCAGCGACTTGGAGAATCGCACCGATCGATCGCTAACACTTGGACTGAGACGGGGCGACTGGAGGGGGCTTGTGTGGTGGGAGCAGTTCTGATCATTTCTGGGCTAAAATCAAACAACACATTATTTTTAAAAGAACCTTTGGGGTATGTGTAACAATCATATCCCTTTTTTTGTACATTGAAAAGAATAATAAGGTTCCTCGTGCACATTCTACTTCCTCAGTCCCCCCCCCACCCCTTCGTTTCCTCTCCCTCTGAAAATGAATGTAATCAAAAAGCTAAGGGTTTGCTTGGCAGATTCCATTGTGCCCTTATAAGCTTTTATCCCTTCCAACCACTCGCCTTCGTGCTCATTTCTTTTCTTGTTTTGATTTAAAGATGCAGTGGAAGTACTTAGCATTTAGATGACATGCTGCRGGAGGGGAGGTGTGATGGATCAGCGCCTCTTCACGGGCCTGAATTTCTTTGAGAGTCCCGGGCTTGGTTCTGCCTGCGGGACGGACAGAGCGGCAGGCCAGGCGGGCAGCGGAATACCAAGTCCGCCTTGCGAAAAGGGTCTGGCGTGGCCGAGGGTGGGGTGGGGTGGGGGGGGAAGCAGCGGCTGCTGGGAATGCCAATGCGCTGCCCAGACGGCCCAAGGCTCCTCTGATTGGTTAAACACACCATTAGCTTTCTGATTATAATTAGCTGAGTCATTATCTACAGAAAAGTGGCTCGTTCACTGTATTAAAAAAAAAAGCAGGCGAGGAAGCTGTTTCCTTCTCCTGGTCCAGGGGAAAACAGCGTGTTGTGCCCTCTGTGAGATAAATGTGTGCAAGAAGAAACAAAGTGAAACACAGTTTAACAGAGAGCCTCACAGCTGACGATAAAAAAATAAAAATTGGTGCTTTTAGTCAAAGGCTAAAAGAGGTTCCTTGCTTTTTAATTCAGTGACTATTACGCGCTCATATTTTCTGGTCGAGGAGCGAAGCGGCATCCTTAAAGCTCATAAAACCGACCAGAGGACAAATTAACCTTCAGCTTTTTTGTATCTCCTTACATCTAAGTGAAAAATGTGCCACCTGTGCTTTTAAATGGTCACGTCCTGCTCTGCATCTAATGCTAAAAAATGAGAGGAAGTTCAATTAAAGTCTCAGCGACGAGTCTGTTCCATCGATCCTGAACCTCTACTTTTTGTCTTTCAGCCTTTGCCCAAGGAGCCGTCGTAGGATGCAGAGGAAAACAGCAAGTATGAATTTAATGAAACTGTTTCATTCCAACGTGCATGCAGACATCAAAACTTTGATTTTATTTTGTTTAAATGTACAAGAAATGAGTTTTTTTTTATCCCTGAATCCCTGCAAAATTGACATCCGTTTTAGTCAAAGCAGGACTCTTCGGTGAACGCAACAAGCTTGAAAACTTTGTGTTTTTCCAGACAAAACAGGAACAGTGTTCTTTCAAAGTGGAGGAGGTTAGACATGGTTCAGGCTGGAGGAAAATCACAGTGGAATTGTCCATTCTTCTGGATGTAGTCACTTTGATGTATCGGAGTAAAAAAAGGGGGAAATTGCTGCAGTTATTGTCAGTTTTAGAATATAGGACTGAAACTAAAAAGCTCTCCTGTGGTTTCATCAAAGGCAGAAGCTTCTTTAAGAATCCAACTTTTTGGATGGGAGGATGTTTTTAGAAGAAAACAATTTGTGGAAAAAGTTTTAAAAAGATCCTTTTTCTAAATAACGAAATGACAGATTGCTGGAATTAGGTCGCTTGCATGAAATGCCTCCAATTCGATCTTTTATTAAAGGTTGCTCGGTCTTCAGCAGGTTGTTCTTTCTCTCCTGACGAGTTGGCTTCGCTTCTAATATTGTCTTTTCTCTAAAACACAAAGAAAAGTACTAGAGATTAAAGTGAAACCCTCTCCTGAGAATGTCGTCTGAGTGTCGGCGAAGCTTTTATGTTCCGCAAAAACCACAAGCGTTTGGAATCTTCATGCCTTGCGTCTCGTAGCCAATATTCTAAGATTGATTTTCCCTCCTCCACCGAGAAAACAAAATGAATCACGCACAATTACCAAGGACGGGGAGAAAAGGGGGGGGGTGTTGTTGGAGTCATAAATATTTATTTGCCAACCCTGTAAATTTGTGCAATTCTGTGTGGATTTGCCAACTTATATTTAAGTGTCTGAATGATTTATATGGGCAGTCCTACTGTGTTGCATTTGTCCWCTGTCACCCTGAATCATTTATGCATTAATGTTTATAGATTCATGCGTGTAACGCATTCACGGCAGATTCCCATCATTTAGTGGAGAGTTTTCCTGATCAACTGAGGCTAAATGAAGTCATTAATGGCAGGATTTTACTGAAGGGATCTGAGTCTCATGTAGGCGGGATTATGAAGACTGAAATCTTGCCCTCGAACACAGAAGTCAAAGATTCATGTGAGACAAATCTGGTAAATATTTAAAACTTTCTAGATTTTTATTAAGAGAATGGCAGAAGAGCAAAAGGACGGCAGTCATTATGAGAATAAAAGTGTATGATAATTAAATCACAATAATAAGAGAATAAAGTCAAAATATTACCAGAAAAGTCGCATTAGGAGAAAAAGTCAATATTATAATAGTTATAATAATAGATTAAAGTCATGTTAACACCAGAATAAAGTGAAAATATAAGAGAAAAGTCATAAAGTTAAATTGAGAAAAAGTGTACGATATTAAATTCATAATAGAGAAGTCATAATAATACGAGAATAAAGTCATATTACGGGAAGAATTGTACAAGAATGAAGTAATATTACCAGCATAGTCATAGTAATATGAGACTGAAGTATATTACCAGAATAAAGTCAAAAGATTACAAGAATACAGTCGTAATAATACAAGACTAAAGTCATGGTATTACGAGAAAAAAGTGAGTAAAATGAAAAATGTAAGAATAAAATTGTCATAAGAGATTAAAGTCATATGACCAGAATAAAGTCGAAATAATACAAGACTACCGTTGGAATATGAGAATGAAGTCCTTATTTTACAAAAATCTTACAAAATAAAGTAGTAATAACATAAGAATAAAGTCTTAATATTGTGAGAACTCCTACATGATAAAGCAGTCTTGCCGTTGTGTTAAAACAAGGAATGTTGAGTATCTGGTGGAGTTATACCTTGGTGTAATTTATATTTTGGTAATCTTGACGTTCATCGAGGTTTTGGAATCAGTGGGAGTGAACTCCAGTGAACACGGCAACGCCGACGTTAAGAGTAAAATAGTAGGGGGGGCCAGGCGTAGCCTACATACGATCACCTGAAGCTGTGTGGCACTGCATTTAATGGCTGCAGGGACTGAAGAACAGCCAAATTTTGAATCTCACAGAACTGGTTAGCACTCAGAGTATGTGTTAGTTTAACTGTCAGCTACTACCAAACCATATCTTAGCTCAACGTCTGTAAAACAGACTGAGTTATTGCCAGTTCTGTTTAAGATGTTCGTTTTGTGGAAGCAGCCATGTTGTTTCTTCGCCCTATTTCTCATGATAGCGAGTGATAACGAAAAATGCTCATAAAATAACCTCATTTTTTTGTTTTTTCTCTACTGCAGGCTCGTTGACGTCCCTTTTTTATATTAAAAACAAAAACACAAAAAAAAAACAAAGGAGGCCAGTCACCACACCTGAACATTGTGTCCATTCACACACGAGCGCCTCTGATTTACACAAGGACTGACTCTCAATAAGGACAAAAAAATAAAAAATAAATAAATCACCCACAGATCCTTCAGTCATCACAGCAAAACAAAAAATATCATCTGGCCGGAACTTCTGAGAACTTTTCGAAGCGTTGAAGAAGAAACGTTTCGACGTTGAACTTTCACCACCAAATTTCTGGCTTCATCGTTGAACACGAGCGCTGTGAGGAGCAGTTACCAATGGAAGAGGCAGAGTCATCTTCATTACAGTAACTGGCTTTTTGTGTCTTTTTTTTTATTTTGGTCACTGCCTGATCTCTAAAAGAAACCTCCTTGAAGATTTTTTTTTTTCTAACGTTTGGACCTGATTTAAACTCATAAGAAGATTTTTCAAAAGTCGGCCCCCCATTTTATCTTCTTTACGATCACAGCTATGAAGCCGCTCGGGCTCATAATCCAGACAAGTTTCTTTAACGACAGTTTGCTGCTAAAGAGTTGTGACTTTACTTGTGACTTTACTGAGACTGAGCCAGACTATATCATCTATCAACTTCTAGATTTTTTTTTTCTCTGATTTAACTGGGTGAAACTTTATGAGGCTGAGGCCACCTAAATCTCTGCAGAGATGTTCTGGGAGGGTTTTGAGATGAAAACTGAAAATCACACAAAAGACAGAACGAATCTGCAGTTTTTTTTTCTTTTTTCGTGACAATAATGACAGTAAAAAAACTTGAACATTTTGGATGACTCCGCTTATATCTTCTGTTCGGTATGTGGTGCCAACATAGACTATAGGAGTGGTTTCTTGTTCTTGTTCACACCACAGGGAGCATTTAGCAGATGTGGACTCCTGGCTCATTTTTGTGTGTGTTTTATTTGTGAGTGTGTGAGAGCTCATCCAGAGACACACTGTGAAGTAAGTCTCATCCAATGCATTATTCATCCTCTTGTATATTTTTGGGACACGCTCAGACCAGAGCTCACAGTCTGGCAAAGAAAAAAACATTTGGGATTTTACAGATGTTGGATCTCATGTGGCTTACCTTTCGATTTTCTTTTTCCTTTTATTCAGTGTTTAGAGATATTTATATTGGAGCAAAAAAACATTAAAAATACTGAAAAGTGGAAAATATCACATTATGTCACATAGGTTAAATTCTGTAATTAAACTCTATTCATCTGTAATTAAATGTATTTCTGAATTATTGTCCAAATTGAATATATTTTGATATGAAATGTTTTGGGCAGATATTTGCAGGATGTGTTATTTGCTGATTTAAATGACAGTGTGGGATTTGAAACAATGTGTATAAATATAGCCAACTTATGTATTTCATGTTCTGTTGGGCTCATGGAGAAACAAGGGCACAGGCAGCACAAAAAAAAGTTTATTTTGTGAAAAAGAAGAGCGGGTGGACACAACGGCAAAAACACAAATCATCAATAATGCAGATGCCAAACACATCGGGACATTATAGATTTGTCGAGACTTTTTTGTTTTCGTTGTACAGTTCTGTTTGTTTTTGCAGGAGTATAACGGCATCCTGCTTTTTATGAGCAAGTGTTCTTGTTAATGTGTCCATTCTTTTTGTACATCTCCACTCAATGTCTGCATTTGAGGATATAAAAAAGAGCATCAGTTTCTAAAAGCTATGATGGGTGTGTAGGCATGTTTTTGCTACATTGTGGGAACCATTTTCCAGAAAAACGCAGCGTCGTGGGGACCAGCCATTGGTACGGATTCTAATTTCGGGTGGGGATGTTAGGTTTAGGACCAAGATGTGAATTGAGTTTAGGTTAGTTTTAGAATAAATAGTCAGGGTTAGGCTACAAAATTACCAAAAAAAATGAATGGAAGTCAATCCACGATCCCCACAAGGATATAAAAAACAAAACTGTGTGTGTGTGGTATTAGTGTTTCCAGGTCAATTATGCTCTGTTTAGTGAGAAAATACCAATTTCCACCTGATCCCTCATTTTTTATTTCATGCTGCCTTTTTTTTAAATCGCATCTTTGTTTTGCACTCTGTAAATAAAATGTCCCGTTGGTTTGACTCAGTCAGTTTGGTGCTGCTGTAAAGCTGGATTTCTGCGCAAATAGAAATGATTAACTGTACCTTCTCTTTTAGCTTTTAGGTAGTCATTGTTTCCAAACTGTGAGAATAAAACTGAAGCCGGGCCATTCCCATGACTCCTGTGACTGTAAACAAATGGACGACACTGAAATGTTTATATATATATATATATAATATTTTATATTTTTAATTCTGACTTTAAAAAAAGATTTGAAGGAAAACACTATCTGATGCATACCAGAAAAAATGATCTAAAACAAATTAGAACATTTTAAAATGTGAAGAAAAGAAGAGGAAAAAAAGATTATATTTTACTTTGAATCCAATAAATGTTTATTTGTTTCAATTTGGACTATAAGTGGCTGTGATATAAAACYATTAAAATACCTAAAGGCTGGGGGATAATTGAGGACATTTTCATGGTGTTTGGTGTTTATGTACGATAACACAAAGTGAACTAATTCTGATCTAACGATGTGGAGTTCTACAAATTTGGTCAGTTTTAAGAAATAGTTTTTTTTAATTTAGTAGCTTAGTTTAAACACWGTATCCATCCTTATTTAGTTTGAGGCAATAAGTTTTGCAAATTTTTCTTAGAGAACATGTTTTTGTGGAACGTTCAACAGTTTGGTGGTCTTCATTCTCTTCTGGTTCTGGGTCAGACTCTGGCTCCAACATGTAAGGCTGGATGGACAAGTCTTCCCTTGTCGACATCTTTTAGTTTATTTGTAACTAAAACATTTCTGCACCACTATATAGTTGTAAACCCCTTTATCAAACTAGAATGGACCGCTCTAGAAATTGGAAGGGGATGGATTGTGAAACGKTTTGTTTGGATTTAAAGAGACAGCCTCAAAACGAGTTGATCTGAGACACACCTCAGAAAAGGGGCGGGGCTTGTGGAGTTACAATAAGGAGGAATTCAGACCAAAGCATTTCAGTTCCACCTTATATAGACCCCAACTGAAGGATTTAAATGTGAAAAAGGATTTAAAAGTATCATCTTTTACTATTTTTTTGACTGAAGTAGCTTAGATCAATGGTTCCCAAACTTTTTATCTTCTGACCCACAAAATATCCATGGCAAAACCTTGTGACCCCAGATATTACTGGTATGAGTACATGAACTTCATTAATAACCCTAAAAACACAGGCTTTTTGACAATCTAAACAGCTTATGCACAAATGTAAATACTTATTTATACTTATTTTGTGTTTTGTGATAATTATAGAGAAAATATTACATCAGCAATTGTTTTATTACCCTTTAAATTGATTTCTGGAGATTATCAAAGGTGCTTCATGACCCATAATTGGGTCCCAAGCCCAACTTTGGGAACCAAAGTGCAGTGGTTCCCAAACTTTTCAGCTTTTGACCCACAAAATAACAGTAGCAGAGACCTGTGGCCCCAACTATTTTTGGATGATAAACATTTGTATCAGGTCAACAAAACATGGGCATAGTAACAATATTTTTGTACTACATTTATCCATTTTAAATACACTAACCTCACTCATTTGTAACAACTAAGGCAAAAATGTAAATAATTCAGAAAATCTTTTCAGGACCCCATCTTGATGTTTCGGGGCCCCACTTTGGGTCCCGACCCCAACTTTGAGACTGGCTTAGATGACTTTTAACACTTAGCTTAAGAAAATGCAACTTTGTGGGACTGTTGGGAGCATGTTTTTGAAGAAAGGTTAAGTTTTGTTAACTTGTGTTTGTGTGCTTTGAACAAGTAACAAGCCTAAAAAAAAGGAAGGGTGCTCTTGAGAAAGGACCTACAAATCTCACGTATTGTCGACAATGTTAAGTCCCCGGACCTTGTTCATGAACGTTTTGTTCCTGCAGCTCTTTTCTCATCAGATGGTCTTCGCGATGCCGACTTTGTTAATCCAAACWAATTCTGTCTCTGTATTTGTTGAATGCATCAGGATTTGAACCTCTGTTCTCTCATGCTAAAGTGACAGTGGTCATCAGAACACTTGGTACGGGGACACCAAGCTGGAAGCGTGACTCCAGCAGATCACAGGAAGAACCTCAGAGATCCCTGTCCTGAAGAGCACATGAACAGATAAGTTGCTGCACAGAAATCTCAAGCTTGAACTTAAAAATTGCTCAAAAAATTGCTCATGTGAAAATACTGAAGGGAAACTAAAGACTAAAAACAAGGCAGGTGTCATGATTAGGAGATTAGGACCAGGTTTGAAGGGAGGCCAGGAAGCAAGACCAACTGAAATATGCTAAGCAGAACCAGAAGTGATGACAATGATAAAAAAAAAAAAACAACAATGACAAGAGCAGTCTATTTTATTTAAAAGGGTTTCACACAAAACACATTTCTACTGCTATAATTATCAGTTACACAGACAGTCTTTAGRTTTTTCCTCCGGTGTCCTTGGAATTTAATCATAAGCAACATCTACAGTAAGAGCAGTCAAAATGTACCATTCAGTGTCTTCAGCAATATTTCTGCTCGCTGGGAAGAAAAAAAAACGCACTGAGACGTGTGGTTGGTGAGATTGCTGCCGAGCCAAATGTTCCCACTCAACTCCCACTCGGTAAGAGATGTTCTTTCAACAAAGGCCCTGCTGCTTGCTTGCTTTTCAGTTTCAGTGTCTTATTCGTTGTCTCCAGGTTGGAAAGTGGGCTACTGTCAGATCAATAATAAAAAGGTAGTATTCTATTTCCTGTTTTCTGTGATCGAGTACACCGCATTTGTTGAAAAACTTGTACTGCACCACACAAGCTGTCAYGAGGCCGATATGACAAACTACAAATACTTGATGAATATTTATCACCAGCAATTGAGCTGCTTGGTGTAAATAAACAGAAAACAAGAACAGAGAAATCTGACCTTTTAAAAAACAGGAAAAGTTTCTGTGATGAAGGCTTGTAGAGATGTTGCATTAAACCTGTTAACGCCCAACTCCTGCTGTAATTAATTCCAAAAATGAGGGTTTTTTTATGTTGTTGCTGTTTTGCCAGACACAAAATTTATGACTTTAAAGTAACCTGATATAAATCTTTTTCCTCGTTCAGGAAACTGGTTATCCATGAGTATAATAATCTGACAACACCCACATCTTCGCCTGCGGATGACATCGGCCTATCTGCTCCATCTGCACCGGCTCTGACAAATAGACTGTGCCGTGGCCGGTTCCAAAAAAATAAATACTGGCAGCAAAGCAAAGTTTTAAGAAGAGGAGTAGCCATTCGTTCAAGGTACCAACTGGAAGAATTCAAATATTAGCCCTGAGAGGATTAATAACGCACACGTGTCTGGCCATGTTTTGTTCCAAGGGGTCCACCGTTGACGTCGGGGATTAATCTTCTTGAAATTTCTTGTGTACCAACGCTCTGTGTTGTAGGCAGAGAGTCTCAGCAGGTAGCCGTTTTGTGCCGAGAGGCTCACCACTTGAGTGCAGGAATTCGTAATGAGAACCCGACGAAGAGGAAAGAAAGCAAACCGCGGCACTGATGTCTAAATTTGCGGAATGCAACTTGAACAGATAAAAACAAAAGCCATACATAGAAATGATAATTAGAAAACTGGATTACGTTCATTCTGTGTAAACAAGGGTTTCAACGTGTGGCTTCAGTTCAACAACCTTCACACTGTTATTTGAACTGTCCTGGTCTTACACGCTGTTAGTTTTCCTTCATATAAAATACAAAAGGATCCACACTTGTGGGATGTCTTGACAAGATGGACACATATTTCTGCCCCACAGGCCATCCTTATTGTTTTCCCTGTCTTGCTGCTGAGTCTTCCTCATCTACAATAGATCCCTGGCCGAGCCTAATGAGACACAAACACGCCCCTGGGGCTCGGGCTAACGTGTTAAACACAGCACCGTTGAACAGCACCACAGTGTAGTGATTTAGCTTTTATGCCTACATAAAAATCCATTTACTGATCCATTAGCTTAGCATAGTGCTAATGAGTTGTCAGAGATGATTCGCATGGGACTTTTGCTGCTAAGCAAATTATTGTGACTCTTCTAGAGTAGCCTTCCTACATTTTAAAGGAGCTCTTCCAGGTTTGTAGAATACAACTAAAGATGTAGCATGAATGAATGAATGCATATCGCTCACTGCCAGAGTTTCAAATCAAAATAATCTTCAGAGACAAAAGTTTCTGGTCGAACTTAATAAATAATATGCTCAATCTAATATGATCTCATGCAAGATCTGTTAGTGTTCAGGGGTGATTCTCTGTACACARCAACAATTTGGCTTCATGACTTTTAAAAAATTGCTAATATTAATAATATTTTTTGTTTAAATGTTTTGTTAGAACACCAACATGTTTAACATTAAGAAATGAATAATGATCTAGCTCAGTGATGAATAAAATAATAATTATATAGACCATAAATAGTGTTAGAGCACTGGTTCCCATCGCACATGTGGGGACAATATCCTTGTCTGCTCAGAGGTTGTGAAAATATCAATTTACTGTTAGTAATAAAAATCAGCAAAACAAGTCCATTTAAATAATTAAAACTTTATCTCAGTTAATCATCTTTTTCATTTGCAAGTAATAAATTGTAATAATTAGAAGCACTCAGAGTGCAAACCTCCGCCAAGGCCAATTTCCCCCATCCTGCAACGGAGTTAATGCACAAAAGGAGAGATGAAAACACATTTGCTGAATAAGTTCTGACGCAGCAAACATTTAAGCAGGCAGTAAGAAAGGGATTTCTTCTCGGTGGAGTCCAATGTGAAATTTAAAAGTCAAGACTCGTCAGCCAACGTTATTCATCTACAAACTAGTCCCGGATTAAGCTCCTAAGTTTTCATCAGTCAGATTCCACCGTGTAAAGCATCTGTTTTATCCCCTTTTATGAGTTTTTAACCATTTGACTATCTTTATAAACTGCTTCCTGGTACAGTCGGCTCTGGAAGTGAGATGCCATTTTTATAAATTTTTTTAAGCGAGTGGTTGAAGCAAAATACAGCGTGTGAGCGCTTTCAGCACAAACAAACACTCCCACGAACTTCTGCCAATCACAAATTTTTAATGTGGAGGGGGAACCTGACATGGTTGATCAGCTCTTCCAGACAGTCCAGCTTCGGCTCGGCTGCAGCAGGACCCTCCTCCCGCTGTCGGTGTGTTCTGTAATTCCCATAATGTGAAGAGAATCGCATTTCTTTTTCTACATTTCCAGACAGCATGTAACATCGCCAGTACTAGTTGATAACAGAAAAATCACAACTTTCTCAATAGTAGACATCCTGGGATGTATAGTCCCAGCGAGTTTGCGACTTGTACTTCCTGTTTCCTGCATGCGTCTGACGTAATGACACTTTGCGTAGTCTGGCTGATTCGCTCAAATTAAAAGAAAAATTCTTGTTTACATTGTGATCCGGATTATCATCAAAATGTAAAGGTGTGTTCCTTTGGCCAATACCCACCTATGGTAAAAATTTAATGACAATCCGTCCACAAGTTTTTGAGTAATTTTGTCCACAGACAGACACGACCAAAAACATTACCTCCTCCTTTGGCATAGGTAATAATTATTGTATTATTTTGATAAAGGTTTAATGCATCGTTGACAGAGGTGGGGTGTTGGGTTGACCCCCTTCATTCCACTGGGGGGCTCTGTTTTTTTATATACACTTTTTTCCTGAAGGAATTTGTTTGAAACTGGAAGTAAAAATGTTTTTGCCAAAACCAGAAGTGACTTTATAGACACAGTGTGTAGGATTTGTTGTTTTCAGCGACATCTAGTGGTTGAATCATCCTCCCTGGTCCTCCCCCCACCCCCACCCCCACCCCTTCCAAACCCAAAGGAGATGAAACGCATTCTCCCGGGTGTCAAAAACCTTTGATAATTCCAACCTCGATGTCTACCAGCAGCTTCAGGGCTAGTGATGTTTCAAGTGGTAAGATTATGAGCTTTAATAAGTAAAATTATCCCAGCTACAATGACAGACAACAAATATTACATTTATAGTATTACAACTAAAACTGTTTTTGACGCCGCCACCGCCGTTTGTCCTTCATGAGCCTTCGTAGACAAGATGGCGGTACCAGATGGCGGCTGCCTGTAGTGGCGACCCACGACCATGGAGATATAAACAGCTTTTTATAAGGTAAAAATAATAAAACAAGGTCTTTGTCTGCAATGATTAGACACTTTTTTTATTATTGTCATTACTGATTATTTCAATTTCGGCTAAAATAACTGACAAAATCCTACACACTGTGCCTTTAAAAGAAGCAAACATTTGTTTAAATCAAGTAAACATTTACAGTTAAATACGTTGCCAAACATGGTAAGTTGTTTGTTATTGCAATATCAAACCACTCAGCTTGGCTTGGAAGTAAGAAAGGAGGGACTTAGAGGAAAATAGGTTGGGAACCATTGTGTTAGAGATGATGCTCATCTACTACCACATCAATCCTTACCCAATATCTGTGCTGACTGAGATGTGGCTATTTTGCGGTTTCTAAGATAAGTAGGCTGAGGTAGCCCTCTTCAAAAGGTTCAGTCCAAATGTTAATCGGCTGTAATCGTACACAAACGTAACAAACTCTTACCTGAAACTAACGATGAGAAGGTGGCTGCTCGATAGTTTCAGCTTGTCTCAGTTCCTCCATACAAAGTGTGTAACCACAAAAACCAGTCAGTCAAAACTATCACTGAAAATCCCTGAGCAGTTTAGAATGGTAAAACATTTTTCAGAAGTTTAAGAGTTTTATGTTCCTGGTATATGGTTTTGATTTTTAACCATTAGCAGTTTATTGGCAATAAATGTCATTCAAACTAGAAAGTGATTTGCTTGGAAAAATAAATAAAAAGCTGACTCCAGCATTTTTGCAGTTTTGGAAATGTTCACCCCAGCCTACCACCCAGTGTGGTTCCATGCAGGAAAGTGAAGGCGGGTGATGGTATAAAATGGTCGTTTTGCTAGAGCAATACGCACTAATTTATCATTCTCCTGGGGTCAGGCGACGCTCCCTTGGTCGTGAATTTTAATGCTGTTTTTTACGGGTCTTCATAAACTCTATTTTGCTGCAAGCATTTATGTAGAAGAGCACATCATCCTTCACTCGGCTCATTTAGTGAGTCAAGGAGAAAGGTGCCGGAGCCAAATCCGAACCAATAAAGTCATCAGTTTTCTTGACTGTTAGGACACTCTGAGGTGAAATATTAAAATATTGGCAAGAATATCAGAGTCAGGTCCGATGTCCATGTTGAACTCTCGTGTGAGAAGCTCCCAAGATTTAATCCAAATTCTTCTCTGGACAAAACGAATACACACATTTGGTTAAAAATAGTTTTATTTTGATTTTAGCTGGCCAAATTGACACATGCACAACCAACCAACACAGTTACATTTAGGGAGGTCAGGCCGGTGGAAGCTGCTGTTTTCACATTAGAAAAACAAATTTATAATTTTACAGGGAATATTTGAGACAGTTTTTTATCTTTTGTTTAATCTGATAAAGTTTATTACCTCCACCAAGTGCGAGGTAATGTTTTCGGTCGCGTATGTCAGTCTGTCCATCGTTCAGTTGTTCTGTCTGTGGACAACATTACTCAAAAACTTGTGGACAGATTGTCATGACATTTTTACCACATGTGGGTACTGGGCCAAGGAACACAACTTTAAATTTTGGTGATGTTCTGGATCACGATGCGGATACAGGAATTTTTTTTTTCTTTTAACACTCTGAGATCGGCAAAGATGTGATGCTTTCACAGGGCTTCTGCAAAAAACAGTGAGCTGGATTGGACAGCACGGACTTCAAACTTTATAAAAGTAATGTTAAAACCACATTTAATGATGAATAATTTTTGCCATAATATACGCATTTACAGAACGTTTTGTGACCAGGAAGTGCATGACTGCACCAAGAAACCTATTTTTCCCATTTCCTCAAACACACCACATTTCAGAAGCAACCAATCAAAACAGTTTCTTTCTACTAGTCTTGTAAACAGAGAGCTGCCGGGCCTGGGGGGAGTCAGGAAGCACTTTATAAAGAGAGTCAAACCATTACAAACTCATTCAAGAGGATAAAACAGACGTTTTACATGGTGAAATGTGACTGATGGAAACTTAGGAGCTTAATCCCACACCAGTTTGACGATGAATAACGTCGGGTGACGAGTCTGACTTTTTTTTAACACATTGGACTCCACCGAGAATAAATCCCGTGCATACTGCCTGCTTGAATGTTCGCTACRTCAGAACTTATTCGGCAAATGTGTTTCCAGCTCTGCTTTTGCGCATAAACTCTTGCAGGATGGGGGAAATTGGTCTTGGCGGAGGTTTGCACTCTCCGAGTGCTTCTAGTTTTGATAATGTTTCAGTTTGAATAACCAGGTTGATTTCTAAAAATCAAATCTAGATTAAAACATGATTTGGTTAATTACAYATATCTGCATGTTTTTTAAAAAACTATCCACAGGGTCTAGATAAAGGATGTTCAGTCGTGGTTCTTTGGGGGTCCCTCTTTTCTGCATTTTTTACTTTTTTTTACCTACCATCATGCCTGATTCAGTGGCTGTGTCCAAATTCAGAGGCTGCATTCTGCAAAGGACCCGGCCTATCTGGTCTATGTGGGCCGGGGTCCTTTGTCAATCGCAGCGACTGGAAGAAAGTGGCTGTGAATTTGGATTGGTGGCGACACTAAACAGAAGCAATGAAGACTGAAAATGGATTTACATTAGCAAAATATTAAAATGTTATAAATTAATGATATAGGTTTGGGCCAAATACATGAAGAACTAATAACTTACGTTACGTTAAAGACCCAAACTGTTTTAAAAGCATTACAAGACCATAAAATTTGCCTCCTGGAGCAATCGGGGTCAGATTTCGCCACTGACCTTTTCCCACAGCAGGAAATTCTCCCTGATGAGTGCATGGATCTCTTATATGCRAGCCCACTGACTCGCTTATTGAATTTTAAGAGGTTGAGTGACACCATTTAACACTGGGGTCAATTCTTCTCATGATTGCTTCCTGCCACATCTGTCTCACTGATCCCCTGCCCTGCGTCGCCACAATTAAAAGGCCTACTGCGGAGGACTCTGTCATTTTATTACGTTTATTGCCTTTGTACTCAGCGGTGGTTACTCGTCCCTGGGATCCAAAAAAAAAAAAAAAAAAAGAAACACAGACGTCAAGAGGACACTCGGTTTTCAGTCATGGAGAGGAATAAATGCACCTTTTGTTACTGCAAGAATGGGTGAAATGTAAAAAGGCTGAGCGTCTAACGCGGCGCATTCGATGAGGTGAAGAACTGAAACATAAATGAATTCATTAAGAACATTTATTCAGTTGTTTTTCTTTTGTTGAAACAAACACAATAGCTGTATTAGGCATAATATAATGAATTAGGAGAATAGGAGTAACTAGAGCAGCAATTTATTGATTGCGTGATTTTATTATTCTTTGAGGCAGAATAAGACACAAAAGAAAGCGTTCTTGGAAGACGCATTCTTAATTTCCTACTAAAAGACTAGAGCTATTATTCATTTAACAAGTTGTTTTTATTGTTTAAGCCTCATACTACTTATTGTTCTCTGTATCACATTTAAATATTGACATTTAACTTTGAGGTTCAAAATTTATTTCTCCTCTTCTCTCATAAGTTGAAATGCATAAACATTTACTACATCTGGCCTCCACTTCAGTTTTTCCCTTTATGTGAATTTAATACATTTTTTAGATCAGTAAATAACTACTCACTGCTGCTCACAGTGCTGTGGTAATTATAAGTAAATATAGCTGTTTAACCTGAAGCCATCAATCCGTTCAGACCTCAGTGCTTCGGTTTCATGGCAGTGATTAAACATCTTCACGTCAGGGCAAACACTCCAACTGCTGGATTATGGTTTATATAGTTTGCCTTGTTATCTATTTACAGATCTTTATGTGAAAGCAATTATTTGTTAGGCCTCGTTCAAAACTAATTTTTGTTGTATCGTCGGGACGGGTCTGTGACATAGGCAGTATAGGCAAGGGCTGAGGGTGTCGTCCATCTAGGGGACACCACAAATGGGGGCCGAACAAAAATATATAGCTTTTTATCAGGTTATAGTTGATTTTGTCTGTGGAATAATAACTGGTTACTCAAGTGTTTGAAGTTAGTTTTGTGGATTTATCTGCTTTGTTATTACAGGAGGTGTTAGTGCAGAGAATATTTCATGATCAAAGTATCATGATGCAGTCACTGGTATTCAGTGTGTAAACGGAAAACAAAATAAAGATGATGGAAGTTTCAGTTGTGACCAAAGTTCAGGTTAAAGTCTGGTTTTCAGTGTTCTACCTTCATAAAATACTGATTTTATCTTGTTTTATTAATCCCAAAAATTTTATCAAATGCTCTTCAAATAGCAGGAAAATGCAAAGTTTAGAGAAGATCTTTTACAAAAAATTTTTGGGTATACCCCTGGACCCCCAGGAACTGCTTCACTCCACAGCTGCTCTTTAACATGAACAGGTGTTCCTCATTACTGTCAGCAGATGTTGGCAGGTATGAGGTAGACTTCTCGTATTCTGTTTCAAATTAATTATATTATTTTAATTGGTCAACTTGGTTTCTAAAGATAAAAAAAATAACATCAAAGGCAAAACTATTTTATTTGGTTTGTGAATTTATGCAAATTGGCAATGAGATTTAGAAAATTGCAAGGGGGTGCCACTTGAAATTTTGCCTAGGATGTCCAACTGTCTAGGTCCGGCCCTGTGTATCATCTTCTATCTTAAAGTTACTCTTTGCAAAGGCCTGAGGATCAGTCGAAAAAGCAACAAATCTAAGTAAGAAACAAAATCCACGTTTTCCTCACATTGAAGAGTAATTTGCCCCTGAATGCAAACTTTTTTAGCAGGTTTTTATTAGACAGAAGCTACCTGATTCATTCATTTACCTGCAAAATCAGCTGAAGTGACATCCATGGAAGAGCTGCTTGGAATTGAGACGTTATGGCGTTTGATCCACAATGTCTGGTTTTATACCATATTTTTTCTGAGACTATACACTTGTACGGTAAYGCCATATTTATTTACCTGCACAGACTACAGCTGGCCCCAACTTCCACCTTATTCGAGAGGATTCAGCTGAGTGCTTTGTTTACATTGAGTGTGTCCTTGCATTTCAGATCAGAATATCTGGAAACTACTGTACCACTTGATATTGCTCAGGATAAACTTTTTTCATGCTCTGTTTCATGCTTTGCAGTGAGTAGTGTTAATGTATTTTACCGAAGAGTTTGTATCCAATTTGATCACATTGTATCATACTTTATCATAACTTTTTTTACCCTATTCCTTCAAGCAACAAATGAGAACCTCAAATGTGAAATGCTTTAGTAAAAWAAATAAATAAATAAAAGAACCTTCTGTCACTGCAAACAGTCTGTCAGTGTCTTTCTTAATCAGCTCAAACTCTGCTGAGCTCAGAAAACAGACTTGACCCTCCTGACTCAAATTTGAGGTCTCGTGGATTTCGGCTATGACAGATTGAGGGTGTCAGGATGTACTCCTGAGGGTCTGTGTGCGTGTGTGCGTGCTTTTTGTGACGGTAGGTGCACTTGTGCATGCATGGGATACCCACTCCGTTGTGTATATTTGTGTGTGTGTGCATGCACCCGTTTTACCTTTGTGAACCGGTGCATAATCGTGTTGTGCTTGTGTTTCTGTGACCACCGATAGTGTGGGTCCATGCACACGCTGTCCTAAATGTTTGTGTGTAGTTCCAGTTGGAGGCTGAGTGCACCATGGCAGAGATCTCATCTGTGAATCACATGTCTCCCATCAGTCTGACAGCACTGAGGCAAGCCAAATCAATACCCTAAAGGCCTCCAACTCCTGCAGCTGAACTACACAGACAGAAACAGACATGCTGGAGAGTAATCGAGAAAAGGCGAGGGGGAGTAAAAAAAATGAACTTATGGGAGACTTAGAGTGATGGATAATAGTCCAAGCCAACATTTACTTTGCAGCTGTAGTTTTTATTGATTGATCTATGCTTTTGACTAATGTTTTCATAATTTTAACAGCAGAAAAAACAGTTTTTTTTGGAGACTGGTTTTTAATTAGAGATTATTGTTAACATATTAACATAATCATAGGTAGAAACAGTCAGTAGATTTACTATCACACATAATAGAAAATATAGGGTAGTGTGAATTAGTCCAAAATAACTTTTCCTGAGATTATTTTGTTGACTACATTGGAAAACAAGCTGAGGTTGAGAAAATGTCAGAAGTTTGCGTGTTCAAATCACGTCGGGGTCACCAATTTGTAAAGCAATTGTTCAGATTGGAAGCCTGAATGGTGCACAGAAAAACAATTCAGGTTTCGGTTGAATGTTTATTTTCAGATTTAAAGACATTTCACTCCAGAGAYCTAAAACAAAATGGCCTCTAATCACGTGTTCTTATAGGTTTATAAAAAACCTGGTCACACCCCAGATATGATGTCACAAAAAACAAGGAAGTACCATTAAACAGCTCTGCGTTCCTGAGCATTGTGTTTAAACTGCTGGAGCAAGTCATGTTATGCTAAATAGAGGTGTATTACTGATTAAAGTACATTCAGTTCAACAACTTTGTCGTTCAGGATTTTACAGTATCATACAAAACTGAAAAAAAAAATTAGTTAAACTTCTCCGCAACAATTTGATGATGGTGCATTTAGAACATAAGGTGCAATTACAGCAGGTTTATACAGTTATAATAAATACTGTGTCTATATACTCGTAAAATATGTGTGGGTACAATTATTACAATTGATAAAATAAGTATGTATGTAAAATTCAGTTAATCACCAAATACCTAATGGTCTGAAAGGATAGCAATGCAAAGCAAGAACCCAACAGAACTAAAGCCAAAACTTTCCCATCGAGCACACTCTGGTTCCAAAATTACAACATGCCGGCTCCCATAAACCTGGTCTTGCTGGGTTATTAGTTTAAGAGGTTAAAAAGTTTGAGGGCATTTTTTATCTTTTGGTTAATTTACATGAAGGATAARCTTGTAAAATAGTCAAAGTAGATGGATAAATTAACGTTCTCTCATTTTAGGTAGTGCTTTCTGTCTGACTTTGCATTATCGTAATTGACAAAATGCTCTGTGTTCATCTAATTAGGTCATTTGTTAGYAAACAAACAGGTGTTCAAACAGGAGGACTGTCTTTTCTTTTTTACGGTTCATTCAGAAACCAAACGACAGCACTGTGAAAAGTGAAACCACCAACATGTACTGTCAGTGCATTTCCCAAACGAAAGATCGACTGAAATGAGTGGGAGAAAAAAAAGGCGTACTGATTCAGCATGTTTCGCTCCCTGGCCCTCGGGGAGGTCCATGTCCAGATGGCTCATCAGAAAGTATCCTCCCCCTCATCCACAAGAGCTCTGTCTCTCGTGCAACACAGACTTATTTTCTCCTAACTGTCCGTCTACAATCGGTGGTCTTTAATTTATAGGACTCATTTACGTTACTGCCTCAGATGTCTGTACTAAACATCATAAAAGTCATCTGCATAAAAAAACATAAAATATATTTGTAACATTGGATGTTTAAGTGTCCACCTTTATTAAAACTTTATGAAACCTTCTGCAGGACGGTCAATATAACTTTGAAAGGGTTTTTTTTCCTCGTTTCCATTCAAAAGAAAAAAGTCTGTGCCACTTTTCAATTTGTTTATTTGGCRTACAAGTTTATGAGTTCGCAAAGTGGCGATCGGAATTCCACACGTGTGGCCGTGGGATCAGAATTTGCATCAAGATCTGCAGGACAAGTCGATCGAGGGTAATTCTCTATGAAATATCCAGAGTTACGCTTCAGTGAGCACATCTGGTCCCCCACCATTCATTTTGTTTTGCTATTCCAATGTGGCGATCAAAATGAATTAGCATGACAATTTAATTTCTGAAAAGGCTCAGGGCATCCTATTTTTTATTGATGAATTTCAATAAGGATTTGACAAAAGGTTCTTTGAAATAGACTGCCCTCCCTTCCACTTGACCTTCAGGTATTTGTGTGTGAAAGTGGGCTCCATAAATGTTCATCTTCGAAGGAATCATATTGTTATCTCTGTCCAGAGATGTGTTAGCTGGAGCTTTAGAAGGTAAGCACTCAAGGTGATGAAAAGGTCTGAATACGTTTAGATTATGGCCATAAATCTCTGTGTTTTGTGTTTAAAAGTCACACTGCTCAATCTATTCTCCGTTTCAGCTCCTCCGCGGGTTCATCATGTAACCTGCATGAAGAGTGATGTCCTACGGTTCTGAATGTCATATTCTGAAGGTATGTAGAAACCATAAAATAATCCTAACAAGAGAAATTGCATTTCCTGGATAAACTCAGCGTGAATGCTTAGAGTTTTACTGAAAGCTGCTGAAATCAAGATGAAAATGTTTAATAGGAAAACTGTAGTGCAAGTTAAATTTGAACAGTTGCTTTTTGATGAAAGTAGGACAACAAAACTGAAAAATTAGTAGAAAATTAGCAAAGAAGAATAAAAATCTGAAGAGCAAAAAAATGAGCTAAAATTAGCTAAAAGAAGTTTTTAACGAAGTAGAAACAAGTTGACAGACAGGAAGATGAGTGAAATTTATTAAATTAGCAAAAAATATACAAAAAACTTGAAATAGTTAGAAAAGCTGAAACTAACCTAAAATAGCTTTAAAATAGCTGAAAATAGAGTACTTTGCTGAATTCAGCAGTAAGAAGCTAAGGTGATCACAAACAGGTAATACAGCCAAAAAAAAGCTAAAATTAGCTCAAAAGTAGCTAATATCACAGAAAACTGAAATTAGCAGAAATCAGCTGAAAGAAACAAAAAGCTTAATTTATCTGAAAAAGCACAAAACTTTAGCAGTTTAGGAATCGCATAAAAAGTCAGAATGATAGCTAAAGCGCAGGAAAAAAATGCTAAAAACAGCCGATGGAATTTGAAATTTGCACAAATAAGTTAAAGCAGAAGCAGAACAAAATGGCAGTCAAAGCTATAGATCTCAAAAAGTGTAAATTGCTAAAATACCTAAATTCCTAACTGGAATGTCCTGGAAGAGTTGAACATTTTGATATAAAACTTGTTAAAAAAGCACAAAAACTTCAGAACAAGATGTGTGCCCAAAAACGTACAGAAGAAAAAATTAGTTCACCAGTGTGAATGCTTGAGAAGCATTCAAACAATTATTGTATAGCTAAAATAATATTTCACAAGATAAATAATAAAATACTGACAAAGACCAACAAAGTCTGACTGAGCCCAGACTTCTTTCATTTTTACTGGGTTCTTGGCACCACTGTGAACCAACAGCTTCTCTTGAAGCTGAGCAGATTAAAAAAAAAAAACAACCCCCACACCTTGCATCACCAGAGTCAAACAGCTAATATTTACGACCCCTCTGGCTAAAAGTGGTGAACAGCCTGACCCCAGGCCTGCTGCTTCAGGTTCTGAAGGGTTTTCCTGTGATAAACTGAAAGGTTCTGATCTCTGGCGAGCCACCTCCACCACTGCTATCATCAAAGAGCAGGTGGTGTTTGATCCGGCCTGAATCAAAAGGTGAAGGAYGGAGATGTTCTGCGAGAGAGGAAGATGCGCCACGCAGGGACGGGAGTAGACGAAGGTCCGCGGCATCGAGCAGAGGCTGGTCCAACTGAGACCAAAGGGAGTCCATCTTTGATCCTGGGGGGGAATTCCCAAAAGGCTTCATCTGCACTTCTTCAAAGCCAGAAACTTGATGTCACTCACTGCTCGAAGAGCTTTATCCTCCACAGCCTCTGAATCCAATAGAGATACAAGCAGAATCGTATCATTATCACAAGGAAGTAAAGAAGACTGCAAGGCTGTGAGCTCAAACGTGTTGATGACAGCTCCCATTGGTTTTCCACAAGAGGGTTCTTAACCGACTTCTGAGTGGGGATTTCTTTTTTTTCAAACCCGGCGCTGTTTGCGTCCAACTGGCTTTGTTCTATTGATGTTCGATGGCCAAGGAAGAAGCTTTTGGCCCTGATCATTTGAAAGCACGTCATCTCCTTCCCTAAAGTACGTTCTTGTCAGCTGCAAAAGTGTATCAAAGAAAACAAAGCCAGGACCGAGCGAAAGAAAGGAAGAAACGAAGTGAGGGAGAGAAATCTGGTTTGCCTCGCCATTTATCATCATCCGTCTGTCTTAGAAGCTTGGCTCAGATCCCTCCTGGTAAAATATGTTGATGAGAAGGAAGAAATGGCAGCAAGGGAGAAGGAAAGAAGGATTGATTAGCAGAGTGAAAGGAGGAGAGGAGGAGGGGCGCTGCATGAAAGAGGGAGAGAGTAAATGAAGCAAGTAGGAAGGAGGACRGATGAATGAGGGAAGAGGGTGAGTGAGAGGCACACAATGCTTTCCATYAGATCAATGCTGCATGTTGGAGGCTGCAGCGGCTCTTCAYGCAGAGATGTTGTCTCCAGTCAATTAGACGAGCTGCTTCACCTTCCCCTCTGTCAGATGCTGATTAGAGCCTCCAGAAACACACGATGAGCCGTCCTCTTCAGACTCAGACAAGCGTCCTATTGTTCTGTGCCTTTGTCTACATGAGAKATGGTATGGATGCGTGTTAGTGATTCAAGGTGCGTTAACGCAACTGTGTCAACTTTGTTCTGTTTTCTAGGCTGTGGGGAAAATGTTTAGACCGTGTCGTCACTCTCTGGTTACGCAATACTTTCGGCGTTACTTCCAACTCTACAAAAAAGGCAACAAATTCAYGCATTCGTCAACAACTGAAGACCCTTTTTCTTCCTGTGTCATCACTTCTGTTTTACGAGCCACAAAGTTTTCACCTGCTGTTCTCGACCGCCGTGAGCAGCGGAGAACGCCAGAACTGATGTCACGATATCGTCACTCGGGGCGCGCTTGTGTCATTTCGGCTGATTGTGCACCTCCCAGTTTTTGTAAACTGTCACAAGCTGCGCGAGAAGATTACTGTGAAACGGGAAGAGCGGCAAGGCGTCGGTGTGATTAAACAAAACTCAAGARGGTGCAACTATTACAAATATTACAMATTATAKAAWMTAATTAAGGGTAGATCAAAAAGGTTGGAATCGTGTATTTATGTTTGCAGATGCATCTGATCTTAAAGGAGACATGATTTTAAAGGGATCCACGATTAGTTGTAACATTAGACTTTATTTGATAAACATATATTTTAATGGTAAAATAAAGACTGTAAAAACACTGTAGGCTGTTTAATTTTGTAAATTTTTAAAAATATATTTGAACACGGATGGAGCCATTTTATTTGCACACGAAGCATTCTGGGTAAATGATGACATAGATAGGTCATCGGTTTGAACGAGCTATATCCACCCTGAAGGTTAATCTTGGACAATATCTGATGATCGACTCTTTTAAATGAAACCAGAGAGCGTTGACA
>NW_013952470.1:751593-756534 GCF_001266775.1 Austrofundulus limnaeus
TTTTTTTACAATTCACAGCTTTGCTTGTGCATTCACAAAAATGTAACGAAATTAGTGTTTGGTAGATTATTTCTTTGTTGTATCAATGCTTCTTGGTAACAAAGCTTATGCTAGTCAATTGATTGGCACCTAGGGGTACCAGAAACTCAAAACAAGTGTCAACAACAGCAGAGTAAGCTGTTTGGCAGAAAAGATTTGGCAAATTTTTCACGCATGCAACCCACATACTCAGCTCTACTTCTCATCCCACAAAATGCATGATCCTTACAAATGTGGCACCATTTAAAAGGGAAATTAACAGGCTTTCCAACGGTATAAGATTTATTGCCAAGAAGCATTGTTACAACAACAAAATAATCYACCAGACACAAATTTCCTTGCTTTATGTGCTACGTTTAGTTTCCAAATCATACYGAGTGCATGCAACCCAACTTACTTCAGATTCCTGAATCGGGCCACATTTGAAAAAGATTATCACGTTTTGAAACCTCAAAAAGTAAGCAGTTAAGAATGCAACTAAATGTCTCTTTGTTTGTGTTTTGTTTAGTTTAGCTTTTGATATTATGCTAGTGGATTTGTGCAGCAAATCCACAAATGTCTTCAACTTCCAAGCAAAAATAGAAAATGTTGCAAAAAGAAGAGTTTGTCAACCGTTTGAGAATATTTTCATTTTACATCGATCCAAGCTGGAATATTCTTCCATACCTTCTATACTTTCAGCCCTTTTTTCTTCTGTGAAAAATCAATGTAAAATATATGAGATGGGGGGTGGGGGGCACAGCATCATTTCATCCATCAAAACCATTAAAACCATCAGTACTGTTCACACCCACAGCAAATGAGCTATAAAATGAGAACATTACAAAAGCACAACATTTACACGGAATTCAAAAAGTCATTTCAAACCAAAATGTTTTATTTCTCAGACGTGTTCATTTCATGTTCAGCTCACGTGATCACCAGACGTGTGAGGCACGTCAGGGTCCGAAGAGTCAGATGGGGGTGGGCTCACCAGCAGCCTGTAATAAAGTGTTAACAGGACAAGCAATTTGCTTCTTTGCTCAACTTTTTGGGATGAAAAAAAAAAGACTTTTAGCATAATGAAGAGAGCTGATAGAAACGAACTCTTATCTCAACTGAAAGAGTAAAAAGAGGGAGCCCTAAATAGCATAATATATCAGCATCGCACAGAGGAGGGGAGCGGGAGATAAATAGAGACAGAGGGAGAGGAAAAGCTGATTATTCACACATTAGCCCCTTTAACCTCCAGTTGGGATGGACCAATTATACTGCAGAAACACCGGTGGTAACAAGGTGCTGCAGAGGTTTGGCTAATCAAATGAGTCTACATTACATTTTATTATTCCCACAATTAAAAAATGTATTTAGGGAGATGGATGAATGAGTCCTGATGAAGGTCCAATGGTTGACCTCGACTGACTTTATAAACGTCTTCATTATCACCATAGAAAGAAAAAGAGGGTTGTGGGGAGCGCTTTTGAACAGTCAGTATGTTACCTGTGTTACGAATTAGCCATGGCTATAGATTGTTTTGATCTTTGTTTCTTGTATCTATCAAATAAACAGTAAATTTAAAAAATAGGTAGAAAAATAAGTAAGGAAAGAGAAGCTTAAACTTTTTTATTCAATAAAAATATTTTGCGTAACACAAATTAACTCATAATCTTGTTTTTTTTGTATATAATATTGATTTTATTTGTAGCTATTTTTCCTGTGTTTCCTGTTCAATCTGCTTCATGTTGCCAGRTCTTGTTTTTACAAAGATTTATAAAGATTTGTTTTCATTTATTGTTTATTTGAATAGGGACAAGTGTCAAGTATTAACAATACCATACACTTAAACATGAATTAAGCTAATTTGCAATGCTGGTCCCTAAATGAGCTTTCAGCAACATGAAAATAAAACTGTTTAAAAAGAATAAAATGTTATAATATTAAGATAATTTATAAAACTTACTTAAAAACAATCTATCATTAAAAAGGTGGCAGTAATTCGTGATTACGATATTAGTTCTCCTTCAGAAACTGCTTCAGTCTTGATCTAAAATGGTTCCAGTCAGAAACCAGTTTCAAATCCGTGGGTAGGGAATTGTTAATCCCTCGAGCAGAAAACGATATTTGACCCAAAGCATTTAAAAAAGGGAACCCTACAGTTCCTACTGTCTGCTCCAGGAGTTACTCAGCCTGCAGCTCGAAGAGGAACCAAAAGCAACTTTCTTTTTCTGCAGCTCGTTTAGATCGAGCAAAGGAAGAACCCTTTTTAAAGCTGTTGTTGGTCGATTTTTTATTTTATTTTCACGTTCTATCTATGCTTTTAAAACTTTGAGGCTTTGGAGCGGGGGACCTAGTGTGGACTATAGGGGGAAAAATGGCTGGAAGTAACAGGGATGAGCTGGATTTCAGGCTGCCTTCAGTAGCTGAGGACCACAGACTCCTTACAGCAGCTATCGCACCAGGTACTGAGAGACTCGCACTGCAGGAGGCCGTGGAGGCGAAAAAGAAAGATTCATTTTTTTTCTTTTTCCTCTATGCGAATCCAAAAATAACAAAATGTACCATGGCTGCGTGACTTGTTGTGCTTGCAGGTGATGGAGTGTTTGTGCTGCTGTTTACTTAAACATAAGATGCTTTTAGTAAAAAAAAATTTTTAAAAAACCTCTGGACTTTAGGCCTTTTACTTGTGTTGTCTACATCTTATTCTTGGGGGGTGTATTCCTTCCACAGCTGCAGGTTAARAGTATCTCATCAGTCTTAAAAGTAGCTTTGATTAATTAAAATAATATATGAATAAACAGCATCCTGTAAGCTGTGGGATTCACTGACTAACTGGTGTTTTTCCATCCATCTGGTATCCATTTTTTATACCGTAAAGCTTCGTGTCCCTTTGGAACCTTCCCGCATTAAATACTTATTTCATTTACTGTCAAATAAAATCTTTGAAAGTCATAATGATTAAAGATGAAAAGTACGAGCAGCCTGGGATTATGTATCCACGCAATATTTTACCAAAGCTAACTTTATTGCAGATTGTCAAACCAAGGATAAATGAGAAGAGTTGGCAAATAAAGGTCATTTTTCATGTCACTTTATCCCGCTCGTTCTCCTCTTTATTTCCAGTTTCATTTTCGTCCAGCCTCCGCTTTCTTCTCTCAACTTTGCAAATTTAAGGCTCTCATTTTCTCCCCATCATTCTTCCTCCATCTTCTTTTCCTCTCTCGCTCATCTCTCCATTTCTGTCATCGACATTGCCTCTCAGGCACCGTCACTCCTCCTTCTCTCCTTCCTTTCCTTTTTTTTACCCCCCCCTTTTTTTTCTTTCTCGCCGTGAAATGTGTAGCTCATTAGTTTGCTCGCCACAACGTCTCACGTCAGTCTGTCCTTCACATCTCGCTGCACTGCTAAGAAGTCATTTATGCTGCTGTGTATAGCTCCCCAAACCCCCGCCATCTCTCCATTTCCCTCCCTGCTAACCTCACCATCACAGTCCTCCATATGGTTTCATCATCATTTTGCAGTAGCACMAGAAAAAGACATCCCATATCCTCTAACCCCCCCCCCACCCCCACCCTTCTTCGAACACGCTGTAAAACAGAAGAATTTGAAGGGTGAGGCTGAAGACTTTAAGGAGGAGGGAGGTGCGAGGGGATCAGGATTATCCCAGGCGTAATGATGCCGCACTTTGATAGAGCAGAAAGGGAAAGGCGGAATGGTGGAGGAATAAAGCCGAAGCCGCTGCTGAAAACCATGTAAATGCAGAGATAATAAAGGAGCTGCTTGGCATTCATGGGAGTGGGTGGTGCATCAGTGGGGAGAAATCTTTAGTGAGAACGTCGACTGGTGCCAGCTCTCTCTTTCCTTGTTCGGAGCCAGCAGGGTGTCTGGGTCCTTTTTTAAGAACGAGTTGGTTTGGCAGCAGAAAGGGCGGGGTGGGAGGGTTTGATGATGGAGGCCTGAGAGACGTTTGGCATGAAAGTCAAATCTGCTCTGTGATGACTTCAAGTTGCAACATGTGACTTGAACTTTAAAGTTCATCATTAATTCACTACGAGTTCAGCTGAATTCACGACCTTAAACGATCGCATTCTTCTCCTGCACATTTCACTGACAAACAATGCTCTAAATTTGGTTAAAGATAATTCACTGACATTTTATGTCCATTAATATGCATTTAGAGTCAAGTGTTTTGGATATTCAGTTGTGGCATCCAGTTTAGTTATTAAAACAGAGAAGTATTAATATTTCATGCTTTAGTTTTGTCCATTCTGCACATTCTAGATGGAATACACTGCAAGACTGGAAATTATTAATTTCATTGAGTGCTTTTAAATCAAAACTGAAAGAACTAATTCCATAACTTGCAACTGTTGTTCTTCATTTGTTTTAATTATTTTTGTATGTTTTAATTTGATTGTCTAGCTRTGATGTGGAATCTGTGTGGTACTTGCTGCTGCCGATCTTGACATTTTTAATCTTAATTGGTCTTCCTGACTAAATAAAGGTTAAATAAATAAAAAAGGAAATGAGGTGCTGTAAAACAACCCTTTGTCAAAAATGGTATACCAGTGTAAAAAACCTAAAACACCTAAATGTCATCTAATGGCAAACACTTAAGAAAAGTTGTTTTTCCTAAAAGTTGTTTATCCTGTAAGTTTGTCTTCTTTAGACTCTTTCACAAGACACCTCAAAGTCTGGACTTAAATGAGACAGAGGATTTTAAATCAGTGGTAGCCAACATCCTGCCCCCCAGGGGTGGTACCAGAAAGCACAGAGGGGGGCCATGATCTTGTCTAATCAGAGGTTGCGTAAATATAAATTTAATGTTTCTATATAAAAATCACAAAAACAAGGCCTCATTTCTTTTTTTAATAAAAGTTTGTAACTATTGTTTTTGATAAATGTTGAATGCATCTTTCGGAGAGG
>NW_013952470.1:756648-762633 GCF_001266775.1 Austrofundulus limnaeus
GGAACTGCAATGCTTTGTTCTGAATTCAAAAAATTATGCCCAAAAATACTTAAACCTGATAATAAACACAAAAGACTAACAAAAAAAGCATACTTTAAAATGATGATATCTATTTAGCTTTTGTACTGGTAAAGCCTGCCTTTATATATTTTCAAATGTTTTCTAGGAAAATGTTTTTTCTTTCACTGAATAGAACTTTGGTTCTATTTTTGTGTGGAAAATTAGGTCARTTTTGAACCTCAAAGTTAGATTAGCTGTATTCCTGGTTATTGTTTCCTGAACTTTCTAAGACATTTTTTAAAAAAAAAAACAATCTTGCCTCCCTTCACTATGTTAAAATAATTACAAGAAAATGTTTTAAATAACAAACAAAAGCTGACGTGGACTGCTTTTAGTGTGACCACAAGGCATTTTGGAGCTTTAAAAGACCATGACTGACACAGTTTGTAATACAYAGTAATTCAAGGCAAATTCTGCACTCGGAAAGCTCAAACTGTTTTTAGCTTATTCATTGTGAGGACAGGAATAAAAGAAATCAGCAGAAAGCAATGTATTCAGTTTGAAACACCGCAGCACCATCAATTACCATGTCACAAGGTGGTTCTATGGTTTCTTGTGGTTGACAGCATGCAGCACAGAAAGTGTGGACCTCTTGCCAAAGATAACAAACACAGAAAACCTCAAACAGAAGAAGAGCAACACGAACACTCCTAATAAACTGTACAAATAAGATTTGTGGTTATTTGTACAGTTTATCACTCAGGCTCTATACTAGAACTCACCAATCAAGTTCAAATTCCTGATGAGAAATCAAACTTCTACTCCTTCCTTCTGATTATCATATTGCTAATGTTGTTATAGTTATTATATCATCAATCTAACTAGAGCATGATACCTTATAGAAATCAATTACTGCAACCGACCCAAAAATACCAGCGTGAGATTGTACACTAAGCACATAGGAGTCGGGGAGCCAGTGTCAGCATCAGATCCATTATACAGAAGAAAACAACAAAAATCTTGGATTACATCAGAGAAATGGCCTCCAGTGTAGAACTGCTAAATGAATGTCTCAGGCAGCAGAAAGCCAATGTGGAAGAGGAGGAAGCATCAAGTCCCGGCACGGCATGTACCACTGGCAGACTGGGGAAATGACTAATATCAAGAAATCCTGCCAGTGGCTAAAGAAGGCTGGACTRCATGGAGGCACTAATCATGGCAGCACATAACTTCTACACCAGACAGGACCCAAGWTGTAGGCTGTGCAAAGATGTCCCTGAGTCAGTATGGCACGTAACAGCATGATGTAAGATCCAGGCAGGCAAACGTGGAAGACTATAACCACATGACTGGGATAGTGTACAGGAACTGTGCTGAGTACAAACTGGAGGTCACACAACAACGTAGGAGATTCTTCTAAGGTTGGTGGACAATGACAAGAACTAATGGTCCTCTTCCACTAGCGCCTCTACAACACGGTTCGACTTGGCTCTCCATGGTTCCAAGGCTTTTCCACTAGCAAGGATTCGTGGAACCAGCCCCGTTTTCAGAACGTACTTCACTGTGGTTCCAAATGTACCGTGCTGGCCTGAAAACACGACGTCAGAAGACTGTCGGTCATTGATTGGTTAGAGGCTGGGGTCTCTGGTTGCGTCACAAGAGCTATTCTCACAACAACCTGATCCTCCCTTTGCAATAACAACAGTAGCATGTTCTCCATTGTTGTGTTGCTTATCTTTTTTGGGGTTTGTCTTCTTCTACTATGTTTAATGGTGGCTAAGATGTGAGGCATCAATTTTCAAACTCTGAGACCACCCAACTTTACGATGAACCCGCCATAGAGCTGTTACTGAAGTGTAATGGAAAACCACCCAAACCATGCTGAACAGAGTTCAGCCAAGTCTTAACTGTGCTGTAGAGACACTAGTGGAAAAGAGTCATAAAGTACTGTAGAACTTCAACAGGATAGGAATCCAAACTGACTGTAACATCAATAAGAAAAGAACATGAAAAGCCTCAGTAGAGTTTTGCATGTTCTCTCTGTGCATGCATGGGTTTTCTCCAGGTACTCCAGCTTCCTCCCACAGACCAAAAACATAGTTGACAGACTTGAAACACTAAATTGTCTTTGGGTATAAGTGAGCATGTGAATGATAAACAAGAGATGAACACCTCTTTAAATGGATCAGGATCTTGATGAGCCGTTGTTTCAAGAGTCATTTGATTAACGAGTTACGTCATTGCATCGGGATATATGTGATGACATCATCACATCACGTGGATGGTACCATGTGTTTTGTTAAGTGAACTCCCCCTCCCCCTTCCCCCCTGAGCTGCTGTACTCCACCGCTCTGCCTGTTTACAATGAAAAAGTGGAAGAGGTGCAGTTGTCCCTGTGGTTAAAGAGGAAAAATAAAGTAATTACGACAAATACAAAAAATGATGGCTCTTTACTGTCAACTACTCAGTTCCTTTTTTATTCCTCATTGTAAGAAAACATTCAATAGTGTTGGATAGTTTGCAAACGTAACATCTCTAGTTATTTTGTCTCATTTGTTTCTATGTGGTCCTGTGATGGACTTGCGACCTGTCCAGGGTGTACGCTGCCCCTTGCACAGTGACTACAGGACATGGGCATCAGTGACCCACATGACCCTGAAAGGAAGAAGGGCGCAGAGGTTGGATGGATGGATGGATGGATGGATGGATGGATGGATGGATGGATGGATGGATGGATGGAGCTGAGTTTTTCACATTGCAACCTCAAATTGTCGTTCTTTTGTGAAGTGTTGGCTTAAAAGTTTAGAAGCCAGTCCAATTCAAGATGGCTGCCACAGCTTCGTCGAGCTTCGTTTAGCCAAAACAAAACTGGCTATAACTTTATCGATTTCACAGATATGGAGCTAGAATTTCATGTGATAGTAACTTAGAGCTGTCTGCAACACATACTTCGAGTATGACAACTTGCTCTGTAGCAGGAGATTGTGCATATTGTCCATTTTAGGGTTCAACCAAAACAGCAACAACTCTGATGATCTTAGTCTAAAGCTCTGGAATAAAAATTTCCGGTCTTCACCCTGATGTATACCTGCATTTGTGTCCTACTACCACTATTTATCATTTTTCCATGACAGTCGATGTTTTTTGGTTTATTTTTGCATCGTAATCGTGTGAGCTGTCAGTGCTCATTAAGCTGTTTTTGTATATTGTTCATAATATTATGTTGGGGGGAAAATGTGTGAAGGATGATTGTCATTCTGCTTTCTACCTGCTCCAGCAGAAGGACTGTTTATGAATGTTTGCATGTACGTCTCTGCGTTTCATCATGCATGCGTTCTTGCCTCTGTATGTGAGAATGGAAGACATTAGGAGTGACAGACTACATTGAAAAGTATACATAATAAAGGCAGGAGCACTCCTCAAAAAAAAAAAAAAAGAAAAGAAAAGAATGAAAATAAAGCAGTAATGGAAAATTCGTCTGATGTATGTATAAGCAGATCGCTATATTTTATGTAAATCTTAACCTTTCTACGAGTGCTGACTATCAGGCTTGTTGACAGAACGGTGCGTATCTGTTCTGTTGACAAGACGTGCAAAGAGACAAAACGACGGGAAAGGAGAGAGAAAAAGAGTCTGACACTGCTGACTAATTACACTTCAAGCAAACAGTTGAGTCTTCTGTTTACATTTGGACAGCCAAGGGAGGCTGAGATGAGCATCATTAATCAGATTTTCCTATTGTGTGCTTCCAACACACACACACACATGCACYCGTGTGATTACAATTAGGCATCAGTCATGTTTTTGATTTGACATGAAGGACGATCTTTCTAATTACTAAAGAGTTTGCGATGATGAATCCCAATAAAGAGCCGGCACCAGATGTAGTTAATCAAAAACTCTCTGGGGCTTCTGGATGCCAACGCTGGGATAAAAAGCTGCTGTCAAAGTTAGCGGGGATTGTAAATTCTAGTTAACATTCCTTCAAAATATATTGTAAAATTAGACTAAATGCTCAAATTTGATTTGTGGACATTTCCCTCAAACTAACATGTATTACTTGTTTGTACCATAGCTCTGTTGTGCTTTTCGACTCGAGTTTCGTTCATTTTCTTTCTCACGTTGCAGGATTTCTTTTGTTAAATTAATATATGATTTTCTGTTATTGCTTTTTATGTTTTGCRTTATTAATTTACCTCACTTAGCAGACATGACTAAAAGAAAATCTGCAAGTGCAGAACGGCATTTTCTCAAGAAGCATTAGCTGAAAAGGCAAATCATCTCTTTCAATTGTTTCTTTTTTCTATACAAACACGATGAAACAAAAGAAGTGAAGACAATAACTGAAATGAAATGGTAAAAAAAAAAATAAAAACAAGGAGGTGCAGCATGAAGATGAAAGGAGTCCCCCTGCCTTATCATTTTAGCCATGGACCAGTGGCCGTGGGTGGCTTCAGGTCATCTGGCACTAACACACTGGGCCTCAGAGAGACGCACAAGTACGCACTTAGACAAGGGCCACTAGACAGTAAGGAGAGGAAGAGGAGAGAGAGAGGAGGGAGTTCTGAAAGAAGTGGAATGAGTGTGTTTGGACCAAAGTGATGCAGGGTGGAATGAAGCGAAAACAAAAGAAAGCTGGAGTTGAAAGAGAGATGATCAGATGAAGCTTCAGTCTTTTGTTCGGACATCATCCTGTAAGGATTCAGATCAAACAAAACCTATTTAAACAGAAATTTTTCATTCGACAATGAGGTCACGCCGTTCCAAAAATTGGTTTATTATCACTAAAACTTATCTGCACGGCTGTGTATCAGCTTACTATTCAGTGAAAATCAGATAATGTTGTGCAGTGACTAACAATGACGTCCTTGTTAATCTAAATAATCTATAAACAGATCATCCATCTTAATAATGCTTTCACGTAGGATGTGGTGAGTGCTGCTCTTTGCTTCCGAGCACACAAACATTGGTGCTAATGTTTTACACCGGTCAATACTCAGCATATCTGGAATCGCTCTCGATAGACTGCAGCTCTGAGTGGCTCTAATATTTCACTGGGCTRCGATTGTTGGAGACTAGTTGGTGACTCAAGGTTACTGGAAAAAAAAGAGAAARAAAATAAAAAAATTCTACTGTAGTCGAATGAATTTAGATTTTGCAAACATGTCAACTGGTCACATTTCAAACAGTCCGTTTCTGAATATCACAGATTTTTATGACTTGTATGACCGCGTAAAGAACTGTTTCATATTGGACGCCTGAATAATACACAGAAAACAAATTAAGTTCTCAGTTGAACGTTTATTTTCTTGTCTAAGGACACCATTTCACTCCGAGCCTGTCTGTTGCTTYGGAGATCTAAACAAAATGGCCCCTGATCATGTGTTCTCATATTTATAGAAAACCTGGTCATATCCCATGGGGGTGGTCCCTCTTTCTTCRGCATTGGAATGCCTGAAATTATGGGTTTACACTGCTGTAGCGAGGCACAATTTAAATAAAGACTTGCTGATTTTCTTAGTTTAAAGTAAATTACTGCAACCGATCACAAAGTATAAAATATAAGATGTCTTACCGTATAGCAAAATAGTTTTTTTTTCCCCATTGGCAGATTATATTAGTAGGCCTAAACACGTGAGTACATTTTAACTGACTTTTTTAAATGTACAACCACAAAAAGTCTCAATATTTTCTCATATAACTGAAATATCCCCCTCCCTCCCGTTGTAAGTCACGCATAGCGGAGTTTATAAACTGTAGCTGTTTACTCACTGGAGTAAGAGGAGGACAACTTTGCTGTGTCCAAAACGGCAGGACGGGTCCTCCGAAGGTCGAATTTGTCGGCCGCATACGTCACAGCGCCGCGACGAAGGACGTCCAAAACGGAAGACTCCTCCAATGCGTCCGACAAATACGTCCTTCCTTTTCCCCGAATCGAAGGACAGGTCCGATGGATCCTTCCCGGCCCAGCATATCCCATAATGC
>NW_013952470.1:762643-764734 GCF_001266775.1 Austrofundulus limnaeus
GACTTGCTGATTTTCTTACAGTTTAAAGTAAATTACTGCAACCGATCACAAAGTATAAAATATAAGACGTCTTAAAGTATAGAAATTTTTTTTTCCATTGGCAGATTATATTAGTAGGCCTGAACACGTGAGTACCTTTTAACTGACTTTTTTAAATGTACAACCACAAAAAGTCTCAATATTTTCTCATATAACTGAAATATCCCCCTCCCTCCCGTTGTAAGTCACGCATAGCGGAGTTTATAAACTGTAGCTGTTTACTCACTGGAGTAAGAGGAGGAAAACTTGTTTCCCTTTTCTTGTTAACCGTGGCAATGCAAAAAAGACTTGGACTTTAAGGTGTTTGTGCTGCTAAATCCATCGTAATAATGTACCAACCGGCTTCTGCTCCTCTGGTCTGGGAGCGATTGTTTTTTGACACACCGAACCAGAAACTTCCGCTGCACGTCCTCTGCAGCAGAACACGCCCACACAAGTGTGTCTCCGTAAACAATGTTTTACCACCAGAGGGCGCAAAGGCTGAAAAATCCTGAAGTATCTAAAATGAGACATGGATGGCGCATAACATGATGATTACATTTTTATGCTTTTTAAGCTAAAAAAATGATGATTGTATTATACATGAATAAATACGGTAATAATCTAACACATTCAGCTCTTTTTTAGTATATCAGTCTCAAAACGAGATCAAAAATACTTTTTGGCAGATTAAATGGACAATTTTACAGTGTAAAAAGTGTTACACACTTTAAACCCTATAAACATTCAAAACTGAAAAAAAAAAAGGTTTAACAAAGCTCAGCTGAATTAATGTTAATTAATTAGGTTTGTCAGCAGCACATTTAAACACAGTCAATTTAACACTATTAGTACAAAAATGTTGACCGCTGCAGGTTTTTATGAATTAAATAACCACATTAGTTTAGGTTATAGAGTAAGATCACAGTGTGTTATTTTCCTCAAACAATGCCCTGGTTGAACCCACAAATGCTGTATTTTTTATTTTTATTTTTTTACTCAAGTCAGATTGAAGAAATCACCCGTCTTGCTAATACTCCATCATTAGTTTGTGATTAGTGAAAAGGCAGTGTTTGTGTTTACAGCTCCTGTCACTTCATGAATTTCTGGAAAGGAGGCAGGTGGTTGGAGGCAACGGGTGGAACCAAGAGGCAGCTGGTGAAAACGGAGTGAAGCCTGATGTAAAGGCGGGCTGTCAATCTACATTAGAAGGCTGTAACAGAAATCCAGCTGAGTGACAGGGAGCTGGCTCTGTATGCAAACCCTTTTTACAAGATGCTGCAGTTCTGCTCCATTCATCAGGGAGAGGGAGGAGACTGTGTGTGTGTGTGTGTGTGTGTGTGTGAGTGCGTGCGCGTTGACAGGTTACAGGTCTTCTGGGTCACTGAACTGGACAGACAAGACGCATCACTGTCACCACATGGCCGGTCTGTCAGTCAGCTCGGACGGCTATGACAAGCGTAAGTAACACGTTTTACACTGGACACTAACACACTGCGACATATGCTCTCCAATACGGGATGCACACTCACCACTTACAGAGCAGACACTAATTATAGGTACAAGCAGTTCTGGTGAAATACCATTAATTTGGACGGAAAAACCAGGCAGTAGGAAMGAAACACCAGAATCATTCTTTCATTTGAACATGAGTGAATTCCAGTGATTCTGTACTGCAAAATGTTTTGTTTCTCTTCTGCAGGGGTTGAATTTATTTGTAATACCACTTACAAAGATGATAAATGAAGTATTTGGAGTAGAAAGATGTTAGTCATTGGTTTTCTTTAATCAGGTTTAGACTTACAAAAAGAAGAAAAAGAAGAGAGAGAGGGAGAGCTTGAGCAATGTTGTTTGTAGATTCAATCAGCGAGCATAATGAGAGTTAATGAGCTCTAGCTTCATGCAAATACAGACTGGGAAACTAAAGAAATTTTACACTCCCATACTGTCTCCAACAGTAACACGCATCATCAATCTGCACTGTTTAAAATGTGCTGGGAGTAAATGTTTGCGAAGCAGTCTTGCATTTTTCGTTTAGTTTCATAAACATCTTAGTTGGAATGGGGGGGGGGG
>NW_013952470.1:764829-771090 GCF_001266775.1 Austrofundulus limnaeus
GGGGGTATGCAAAATCAACTATTTTGAGCTTTTTATCATGAACAGACTGTTGCGTTAACACTTTCTTGCATGTTTGAGAAATCCTTGAATCCATGTGGGGCTGCCTGAACGCTTGCTGCTACAAAGCACTGCCTCTTTACACCAAGCTCCTCCCTGGAGCTCTGTCTGCAGCCGAGCTCCCGCCCCCACAGAGCACCCCCTCCCCCGAAGCATTGTTGTGAAAATGCACTGAAGTGGGAGTGTCAGAAACAGGAGGTTCTTCAAGAGACAGAGGGCAATTTCAAGGCATTTAGATAGCCTAAGATGCAAAGTCAAATACTGTAGATTTTTGATATATACAACATTTTCATGATAACTGAAACATAGTTACTTGATTGTGGTATAGAATTGAATTATATGCTTGGAAAATACATAATACCCCCACTTTAAACTTATTTTTTATCCATAGTTTATGTTTTTGCTGTGGCTAATTTAAAAACATTTCTTAAAGAAATGCATGTCACCTGCAGCTTTTCATTGTAGAGTTTAGACCATGAGTATCGCGCTCATTTTTACTGAGGGTCACATGAGCATTATAGTTGCCCCGAAGGACTAATTCCTATTAACTTTGACATTTTGTGTTTAACTTCCACTAAACAGGAAACATCAAGTTCCTCGTCTCATTGCTACGGCTGAGCACTGCTAACATACACTGAGCTCTACGTGGTATTTCCTGCATAGAAACATMATTTTMATATGTCCYCTTATAAACACTAAAAAGTACCATGTRTACAACTGACTAAATGTAAAATAAATAATACAGAAGGACTACTAAAAGTAAAAGTACGAAMGTTTTACTCACTGTTGTGGTGAGTAGCTGCTGTCTTGAATTCTGAAATCTCCCACTTTCAGACGGGGAAATCCCACTGTAGTTCAAGTTAAAATTAATGATTTCTACGTGGGAAATTCCCACTTCCCAGTATAACTGGGTCATGGCAAAATTGGCTGGCAAAAATCTTGCGGCATCACCATTTTTCATGTGTAAGTCATATGTGTTGTGATTGACTCTCAGCTACTGCTACATCAAATTTTTTGGCCATTTTTGTGTTGGTTAATGTTAATTCACTGTGGTGGCCATCTTGAATTAAGTCCAAAAATTTTTGAAACTGTAGATGCACGTACAATGATTATTTTCTGAAAGTTTAATTGAAATCTGTGCAGTTGTTTATGAGATGTTTTACTAACAGAGTTCACTGCAAATAGTGTAAACATTTTAAACAAATGCCCTTCACAATCTTTTAGTTCTGTTGTGGATCATTCTCTGCTTAAACCACATCAGGTTTGTGCTGATATCTGTTAAATTGACAAACTTATTGCTCTTTTTGTATTGCTGAAGGTAAGGCGATTGTGGCAGCCATCTTGAGYTAATTTGACTCCGTCAGTCAGTCGCARTCGTACATTCAATRATTAYTTTCTGCAAGTTTAATTAAAATTCATCCGGTGATTCAGAMAAACACATAAATACATACAAACACACACATTGGAGAGAAACACTGAAAGACATGATCATCTCCCATGTCACATTTGTATATGAGGTTTATCAGTTTGTAAATTTTTCATTACTGAATATAAAACCAAATTAAACAGACTTAAGCACAGTGTGATTGCAGCTATAAGGATGGATTCCATCTTCTCTTGAGSATTTGACAGTATAATGAGCTCTCCAATTAGAAGCCTACAATTTTTCTTCATTTAGAGCCTTAATCAAACACAATGTCCTTTTTCACTGGAGTGCTGTATTTAAAAAGAAAATCCAAGAGTGTCACACACTCATCAGAGACATTCAAGTTGCTGATGCTCAAAGCTGTGCCGTGGAGGTCTGTGTTTCCATGCAAATCACCTAAAACAAAGATAAGCAGTTCAGTCACGTTTGTTGGGTCTGAGGTGGATAGAAGGTAGATTAAAGATATTTAAAGTTACGGTTTAGAAAAAACTATGGTGCATAATTTAAATGTATAGATCTATGTAACTAAAATGGTCAAGTGTTGTATTAATCTGAGTTCCTGTATTAAAGTGCCTCTGACACAGGATGCTGTTACAGCTGCTCATGTGGAGCAACACAAAACGCTGCTAAAATCTGTGGGTTTTACACGTTTGATGTGTTTTTACTGCTGTGTTCCTCAGCTGCAGGGTTTTTTTTTTTTTGTATTTAGGGTAAGAGCAGACTTTCCAAAGTATTTGTTTGTGATGAGGTTAAAATTGGTTCATAGCTGTACAGCTGTTTCAATCTCACTACTATAATTTTGTTGTTCATTCTGTTTTCTAATTGAACTGAAATTGTGCACAGTCTATTGAGTAATACTCATGAAGCAAATAAAAACACATTTGAGCACCCCATTATTCCGTGGATTTCTAACTTTTATGGGGTCAAAACTTCTAAACATCAACTCTTTTTTCATGTTAGCTTTGGTTTCACTTCAGGATTTCAGTCTTATCCGGATAAGTTGTTGATTTGAAATATAAAACTCTAGTTTTCACAAATATGTCTCTTTTAATCCAAAGGGAACCGTGTGACAATTCTTCCTCACTTGTGGTTGGAAATAAACTTTAAGCCAACTTAAACGTCCTCAATAATGGAAAAAAAAAAACATCTGTGTGCGTGTGTTTGACTCTCATCAAGATATCTTAATAACTATTTAATGAAACCATCAGGAAGTAATCATGGTATGTACATTTATAACTAATTAACCTCTGGAGACAACCCCATTCAAGATGACCGCCACAGCTAAATGACCTTAGCTAACACAAAAACRGCTAGTTTATTATTTTTGATTTATACATATAAACAGCATTTTAATAACAACTGAAGTGATAGTTACTTTATTATATTGTAGAACTGAACTACATGCCAGGGAAACATAATATTGGCACTTTTAGGCTGTATAACATTTCCCCCTCAGAAGTTTTTTTGTCTTTTACTCACAGCTAAAACTGCAACTCCCACTTCTCCTTCATTACTCCTTCCTGCAAAGCTGTCGAACTCAGCAGATTATGCCCAGATTACAGTTTATCTGGAATTTTGCAGGCGATTTCCTGATTGCAGCTWAGTGGAGAAGACAGTCTAATACTCTGCTTTGGCTCCACTTCATTGGCTACCAGAGCTATTTAGGATTGACTGTAAAATTTTATTGATCAGCACTTGCTGCTCTTTTCTCTTTAGAGCAGCCTAATTGCACCACATTGTTCCACTGTTGCTGTAATAAAATAGCCGTAGAGGCCACGTTGAAGGCATTTCGCAGACACGGGCAACTGTCTTACTACATCTCTTCACTCTCATGGCTCCGTAACCTCTGTCGCTATTTGCGTCATCATTCTCACAAATGAGTACACTAGCCTGGATAATGCTCATCATTATGTCCTTTTCTACCAGTTTTTACGCTCCTGAATGAAAAGTCAATGTTTCTGAATAATTTATGAGGCTGTTAGGTCATTATGGCAAGGGTCACCTAAGTAACAGCCTCTGAGAGCCCATTATTGCAGAATGATTTAAAAAAAATGCTGCAAACACACCATGTATGCTGTTAGGATTGGCTGGCTTTGCTACAAAGGCAGCCAGCAGACAAACAGTGGCGAAACGGTTTGTCGTGTGGCAGCCAGCAAGCGTCATTCATGTGTGGGTGAGGCGAAACGTGGCACAGTGATGCCATCGGGGCTCTGAGAAGTGGCACCACAGGGACTTCCTGTACTGTAGCTGTCATCGTCTGGGAAACGCACCAAACCTTGCAGGTTAGCTATTGATGGCATTGTTCGCATGCATCACCCATCTGCTCCTGACACTTCATTTGCGGTGAGAAAAAAAGCAGCATCTGCAAGTTTTGCTTGGACTTGTTTTAAATCATACGTCTTTCATCCTCATTAGTAGGTGATCTGCGCTGGCCTGATGTTGATTCAGGTGGAAGGAGAGCCAGGTGGCTGCCTGATGAAACAGGCACATTTGGGACTGTAATATTTGCACAAGATGGATCCTGATTGTCTTAAAATATATGATTGTTGATCCTCAGTAGAAGTTGTCTCTGGTTGTGTTAAACCTTAACTGCACCACTCCATCAAACTAAAACACCAACCAATCGTTAAAAAAATTGGGTCAAAAATGATAATCTTGGATTTAAATGATGTGAATTTGCTAGATGCAAAATACAATAATACAATACAAAGACCAGATGGTTGTAGTGCTGGTGTTGAGTGATGGATCAACAGATTGGAGCCTCTTCCTCARTAATGAGGGCGTTGCTTTGGTCAATAGATTTGAAGATGAGTTGAGATGAAAGGCGAAGTGTTCGATTTACCGGTCTGTCTACGTTCCAACCCTCACCTGTGGTCATCATACATCATAGCCAAAAGAACATGATCCTGGATATAAGCAGACAAAATGAGCTTCTTTTGTAGGGTGGCTGGACTCAGCCTTAGATATCAGGTGAGGAGCTCTGTCATCCGGGAGCTCAGAGTAGAGCCGCTGCTCCTCCACATCAAAAGGAGTCAGTTGAGGTGGTTTGGTGCCTCTTGGTCGCCTCCTTTTAGAGGTGTCCTGGACACGTCCCACTGGTAGGAGGCCCTGGGGAAGAACTTGCTGGAAGGATTATCTATCTTCTCTGGTCTGAGAATGCCTTGGGGTCCCCAAGGACCAGCTGGAAATTGTCACTGGGGAGATAAATGTCTGAGTTTCTTTCCTAGACCTGCTGTCTCCACAACCTGACTAAACAGATAAGTGGCTGAAGATAGAGGCATTGATTTAAGAATGCACTTCATCTGTTTCCATTCATGKCGTAGTTTAAGACTAAAATCATGTGCAAAGTGTTGTACCTGTTTCATCAAACATAAAAAAATAACATTGTTTGATCTCATGTGGTAGCTCCAGGTGTCAAGCTTGAAGTATGTGAAATGAAGGACTCTCGGGTAATGCAAGATCACATTTTACCTCAATATCTGTAAAATCAATCAAGTTAGCAGCTTAAATTTTGTTTATGTCAATTAGTTGCGGCAGCCATTTTGAATCATATAATGAACCATCCAACCAATCAACCAACCAATCATTCATGCCAATTAACTAACCAGTCAAATAATCAACCACCCACTGATGTCACATTGACTTCAAATGATTATTTACTGCAAGATTAAATAAAATTCATCATGTGATGTTTTAGTTACAAACCGACAGTCACACATAGCAGGACATGGGCAAAATGTTGCAGTGAGCATTAATAAACCTAAGTTACAAAATCACRCAAAGAACTTGACACAAAAAAAGAGTCACTGGGTTAGGATTTGCTGATTTGCTGAGTGGCTCGAATCACAAATCAAAAAAAGGTACTTACATTGGTGGTTTTTCATCATAACTGCTGGTAAATAAGAGACTTGAGTCGGTTGGGAAAATAACATTCTGCTGCCAAGTGTTCATGAAAGGAAATTATTACTTATTTAATATAAAACTATGCACCTCAAAGTAGTTTGTTTCTCACACGGATATTTGATACTGAATCTCCCAAAATGTCTAACTTAAAGTTTTAAAACTCTTGAACCCTAAATGTGTATTAATTACTTTTAAACATTTTCTAGTTCACGATCTGTTTCTTTACTTTATTTTTGTAATGCATGAGGTCTCCATAATGTTTAAACACAGTGTGAATACAGTTTTGAAAACAGTCATTTTTCCGTGTCATTGCAAGACGAATGGTATTTTTTATTCTTTCTCTCACTAACCACAGTTACTTATCCCATCAAATGCTGCTTCAGCTTCACTTTGCATCTTCTACACTTCTAAAAGCATAAAATATCATAAAATAAAAGCATAAAACATCCAGCAATTTTCTTCAAATAGCTTCTGCGGCATTATAAATATAATATAAGGCTTTTGTAGCCTAGTAAGCACTTTGGCTGTAAAAGCTTAATGCGATCCTCATTATCTCCTGGATTCTCCTGCTTCGTGAAAGAGCTACAGTGTGCACATACTCTATATGACATGGCATGTGTTAACATTTTGGAAATATACAAAAATTAGATCAAACCTGTAATAAAATATAGATATAAATGAATTCTGCTTCTATTATGTAAAGTATTGTGGATGTCTTAGTAAGCAGCAGATCCACAATGAAAAAAACAGTTGTGAAAATTCTTTTACAAATAGATCCTATGTTTGCTTTGTGAACCTTGTAAATATAAAAATGATATATTCTTTATGTTTTCTAGTAAAAAAGTAATTCAAACTTTAGTGTCTTGGTTTAATAG
>NW_013952470.1:771909-774104 GCF_001266775.1 Austrofundulus limnaeus
GTGCGCACGCAGGGGGCGGGGGTCGCGCGTGAGCTATGATGCAGTTTATTTGGCATCTGAAAATATATTTCCTCAAAGGTGTTTTGAATCTGAAAAGAGCTTCACTGAGTGAGAAGCAGTGTTAAGAGCAGCGGACAGTTTAAGTTTCACTTTCACTTTCACTCGTTTGCTTTGTTACTGCCTAGAGCCTGCAGGAGTCATGGGCAGGGTGTGTGGGTGGGAGGTGTGCTCCGCCATGAGGAAGTTCGGCTTGAAGACACACCCCAGAGGCGTTTCTGGTCCCCACCTGTCGTTTTGCTCCTCAGCATGACTTCCTAAAAACGCTGCAGGATTTCTCAAACATGCATGAATGAGTCAAAGCAAGGCTTTGGGCATGTTTTTTTATGAGAGTCTAACATTATAACATGATATAAAACTCAAAAAAGTTGATTTTACACGATATAGCCCCTTTAAGGCAGCATTTGTCCGGCCCCAGAGCTGTTGTCTTTGAGTAACCGTGGCCCCCTGAGCAATTTATTTGAATAGCACTTTCAAATTGTTGGACTTCTTGGCCTCATCTGGCTCTTCCATGGACATTTTAGCTGTTTTTGTAGGCAAACAAACCCACTTAGTATAGATTTTTATCTTAGGGACGTAGAACCATCAACACGAAGACCAAAATGTTCAGATTTTGTTTCTCACTGAATGATGTTTCACCAGTGTGAATGACTTTTCAATGGGCCTTAAGGGCCTGAGTGGACATCCATCAGCTCAGTGCACATCAGTGACAACATTTTTCAGTCATGTGTCGTCTGAACAACCGGGTGAAAAATATAAGGAACCCCGTGTCGTCTGACATCAACCTTTACATCTGCAACCACCGTCCACTGCTGTCACTGAAGGTCATGTGAGTGTGTGTTTTGTTGCATTTGGATGCCGKGTGTTCCAACCAGCCGTCCACCACCCGCCCCGCCCCGCCATCCCGGAGGTAACTTTGAAATGGAATAGATTTTTCAAGATCTCAGCCAAGGCTGCAGGGAAGGTCAATTCATTAATCACATCTAAATGCCACTGTCTGCCTGTCTCCCCTTTTAACCAACTAACACCCACAGATAACATCATTGATTGATACTTATAATTAATTCTCACTTGGTACGGGACAACTCGCAACATCATTGAGTGTGGAGCCTTAATTACTATGTAAAACCTCATTAGGTTAATGTCACTGTGTGCTCCGTGGCATGAGGGCCAAATACATGTCTTCCTCTAACCATGGCCTTTGGTGAAACATGATCCTCCCTCCCTCCTCCTACTTTCACTCCCCACGTTGTGTCATCCAATTCAAAATGTCAGTTTAGACGTTGCTTGAGAAAATTTTGTTTAAAGGTTGTAGGACATGCAGAGGAAAGAAGAAAGCTCTGGGTGAATTCACGACTGTGTGACACGCTCATTAGAGCTCGATGGCGTGGGTGTGTCTGTCTATTACTAAAATATTTTATGAAATACTGGATGGATTAAAATGAAACTTGCAGAACGTAGATATTGGATTTACATCTACAACTGGTTACMCTTTGGAGTCAATCCAATTCAAGATGGCTGCCAACTGACCTTGGGAAACATAGAAAATGGTCTTAGCTCAATCAGTTTTACAGATATTGTGCTGAATTTTGGTGTGGTTGTAGCTCTTTACAGTAACTTTTGGGTTCAAGCCTATTTGTCTGTTAGCAAAATATTTTAAAGTGACTACAGGGGTAACAAGATTGAGATTGAGATGCACAGTGTAATCAGCCAACTTTCATGGTTATTCTTTTTTTTTATTCAACAAGTGTTTTGTTTACATTAAATGCATACCTGCATTTCAGAACTGCACATTGATTTAGCTGTAAAACTTCAGCAGTGAACTCTTTCAAACTGCACTATTTGCTATAGTTCAGAAGAATATTTGGATGTGAGCATGCACTTGGAGAATGTTTGACATACAGTGGGGCAGCAAATGTTCATGGGACATTTTATAAACCGATAAGATGAGCATTTGTGGTCTTATAAAGTGTGCAAATATACATATGTGCTTAAATCTATTGTAAAATCTTGTACTTAAGTGTATTCCATGTTTAATCTTAATATACAGCGGGTAAAATAAGTATTGAACACATCAACATTTTTCTCAGTAAATATATTACTAGAGGTGCTAATGACATGAAATTTTCACCAGATGT
>NW_013952470.1:775322-776542 GCF_001266775.1 Austrofundulus limnaeus
ACATCTGGTGAAAATTTCATGTCATTAGCACCTCTAGTAATATATTTACTGAGAAAAATGGTGACGTGTTCAATACTTATTTTACCCACTGTAATTCAAAGATAAAGTCAGCACTGTGAGTGGAGACCATCTGCACTACAGCCTTTATAGTCTTTGGGCCAACAGATGGAATGACTGATGATGGATAATGTACTGTTTTTACATAGGACAACAGGAGATCACAACCTTGTAACCAGGGCCACTGCTGGTGGGCCAAATCAAATGGTTTGGTGAGCAAAATTTTGGCCCACAGTGCCCTACTTTGGCACCACTGAGTTAGACCAATGGATGGGCCCCAGCCCCTCTAAATCAACATCCTGTCCCACCACTGACTGCCAGGCCTTTAACTTTTGTCTCCTGTCACATCCTTGTATGTAGATGTCATGATTTTGCCATGTTCACATGTGAGCCACAAGTCACGACAGTATATCTGCATCACAAGCAGAAAACAGAGGACATGCCAGGTTCTTTTACTCTCTGCTCATCTCCTCGGCACAAAAGGAGCTGATGCACTGTACCGCCCAGAGGCTTTTCCTTTTAAAATAATAGCGTGTGGCATGTTCACATAAATAAATGTGCCATCTTCTACATCTCACTCTCCCATCTATCCGTGGCCAATAATTAAAGAAGAAGAAATGAAAGCTGTTAGCTGCTCTGAATAGTTCATGTTTGGGAGATCTTTCCTGGGAATRTAAGTCGGCCGCCTTCTCACAGGAAGTGATGTGTTTTACATTTCGGGTTTGTCACGAGCAAAAGCAAAAGGAATTCATTTGCAGAAAAAGGCTGCAGCTTCTGAAAAAATATAACCTTAAACATCAAAGAACTTTAATTAAGAGGAAAAATATAAACTTTGGGATTACTGTTGTGGAACTAAGATATTTTAATTAAAAACCCGGTATGAGAAGCTCGACAAGGCTACAAAGATCTCCTGATTTGATCTAAGCCACTTATATGAACCGTTTTCTCCTTTCTGCAGCTTAACATCAGCTCCATCTTGTGGTCTAACTCAGTGTTTCCCAAACTTTTTATCTTCTGACCCACAAAATATCCATGGCTTAAACTTGTGACCCCAAATATTACTGGTCTGAGTACACGAACTTCATTAATAACCCTAAAAACACAGGCTTTTTGACAATATAAACAGTTTGTACACAAATATAAATACTTATTTATAGTTATTT
>NW_013952470.1:777933-779989 GCF_001266775.1 Austrofundulus limnaeus
GATGAACAGTTGTTGAGATATTTGCCTGTAAAGTAACAGGATGTGATGTCAAAGGGGAATGTCTGCATGTAAACAGAGCGTTGCTACAACAGCTAACGACCCAGACTGTAGAGAAGAATCTGATGTTTCTTAAGATTGTTTTGAGTCACTATCAGAGAGATGAAGAAGAGTCAGAGTTCAAATAATATTGTTTCAATAAACAAAGACCAGAGTTTTCTTTGTTAAAGAGTTCCCCTTTGATGTCACTTCCTGTTTCTCTTTGGCTGAGCCAAGTTCAAAAGAAAATATGCCAGTTAAGAGACAAAATGGGTTAGATCTTGTGTATTATTCCAACTTTCTTAAATATATAGATGTTTTCTTTGACTTTTTTGCATTTGAAGAATATGCATGTCACAGGCCCTTTAATGGGAAAAGGGTAATATACAGTATATATACAGTATATAGACATATAACATAACAAACAAAAACTGCTCAAAAKTGGACCTCATGAGCTCCACAGAGACAAATGTCTAAAAAGACACAAGATATCAAGGACATTAGACTCAAGGCCTGAGGATAAAAACACTCATAGTTTCAAAACATCGAGGGGCCCCGAGACCCTGCAGGCAAGGACGAGAAATGTTTTGGTTGTGTCTGGCACAGAGGCCTGAGTGAAAAYGGATATTGGGGAAGAGAAAGAAGAAGAGACAATATGTTCCTGTATTCAACAATACACTGACACAATCTGAGACCAGCTCGCCAAATATAGTGGAACCAGAACAAAGCAAAACTGAATTGTGTGTAAACTGTAAAACTGTCGAGTGTCACTTCACGTCTGATTGTAGAAAGTATGGTTTTTAATTATGACAAGTTCAGAAGGTAAAGTCTTTATGTGAGTAAAGTATCATTAAAACAGACCTGCAAACATCTTTACGAGTCATTATTTTTTATGCACAGATTAGCTGAGATATTATATTATTATTATTTATCCCTGACTCCAGTTTACTTTCCTCTGACTGAACGGAGTGTTGTGGACAGATCCTGAAGCAGCTGTGGGTGTTTTTGCTCCAGAGGCAGAGCCTGCAAAGTGGGTTTTGAAAGCAGGAAAGTTCACCGGCCTGCTGAGTCACCGGTATTGATCYGTGATGCTTTCAGCCCACAGATACATATTTATTTCATTTTCTACCATCCAGCAAATAAATAAATAAATAAAAAATAAAAAAGGCAATCTTTCAAACAGCCACTCCAGTCATTCATTTTCACTTTTGATTCGGCACCAACATTAGAGGGCAATGTTGACTCATCCCCAACAGCCATGACAAAACCCAGATTATTACATTTTTTTAAATAGTATAGTTTGTAAATGTGCCAGTTGAGAAAATGCTTTTCCTTACAAATTAATTAAGCAACTTTCATTAAGGCTTTAACAGAATCTGGGCATACAACAAGTCTTCCAGAACATCTAATTTTGCTTTTGATCTCCAGCTGTTTGGTAATTAAGGTTGCCAGTAAGCACTGTGCCTGTCTTCTGCATCTCACCGTGCAGCTTTGAAATAAAACCTGCTATATGTTATAATTAGAGATTTCTCCCAGTGACTGTTTGAGTCTTGTTTTTAAYGTATTTCTGCCTGCCCCTCAATACCTTGGCGGTCAGGGAGTGACCGACACAGGTGTGTGGTCACCATGATGGCAGCAGCTTAAAGGTTTCTTTGTTATTTATGTTATTTTGAGCAGTAGATGCAATGGCTTCTTTCAAAATTTCTCTAGAAAATTTCTAAATTCGCGGTTTTAATCTGATCATTGTTTGTGCGTACTGTTCAAGCTTTAACGTGTAGACTTTCACYAAATTAAAAGGATTCCTTTTATTTTCAGTCAATCACTTTGTGCTGTTTTATTATATTTTCAGATAGCTTTACTGTTACTGTGCCACCTGGGCAGTTACCGCTGTTMCAGTAACTGCTAGCCCTGGAGACAGAATGGTCAAAAAACACAATTTTGAACCAAGTTTTAAGACAGAGATTGAAGATAGATCAGCCTGGAGTAATTTCTCTATGGTGGACCTGTCTCCAATTTATTT
>NW_013952470.1:780944-787335 GCF_001266775.1 Austrofundulus limnaeus
TAATAATAATAATAAATTGTGAAGTCCTAGATTTTATGTCTTTTTTCATCCATGTATGTTTGAAAGATCCCATGATTCATTCTTTTCTGGCAACATACAGTAATTATTCATGACAAATAACACCTACTGCGTGTGGGTGGGAGAAAAAAAATCGAGTCATGTTGACATGTTTCAGCAAGCAAGGCGTCAGTTTTTCACACACATGAGAGCTCATCATTTCAGCTACTTTCCACACGGTGGATTTATGGTTTTAGAATKAAATGCCTTTCCGTTTTGGTTTCTTTTTATTGCTAAACGTGGTTACTGAGTTCTCCCTGCTATTTATAAAGCGTAAAAACAGAAACTAAAGCTTAAAATTTGTGTATCACAGCAAATGAAACCACAAAAACATCTAACCGGAACCTGTGTAAATTTCCCTTCAAAATAAAGCTTTGTTCAGGAAAGAGCTCAGAATTTTGATACTGCTATAAATTACACATTAAACCCGATGTAATGTATTGTTTAAGATGTAAAATTATCATAAAGGTCATTTTAAACACATTAAAACTATATATTGTTATTTTAAAATCAAGCATGTTAGCTATGGGATAAAATTAACCCCTGCTGGGTGCCTGTTTAGCTTTATTTTGAAAACKATTCCCGGAAATGAGCGTGTAACGTCTCGTGCTTGTACTGTGTTTTTTTGCTGTCTTTTATTAAGCGAGTGACAGGAGGAGGCAGAAGTTTGTTTTGTTTTGTTTTGTAGCTTCTTTATCATGGAGGCTCGGGCTCATTTCTGCCGAGAAGAGATCAACAATACGGTGTGGGAGGTCCCGGAGAAATACACCCGGCTCAAACAGGTCGGAACCGGGGCGTACGGCTCGGTGTGGTGAGTAAATGATGGTTTGCTGGAGGTCGTTGTGTGACGGAGACGGTCGGGACTGGGGCTGAGCATGAAGCCGTGTTCAGTTTGAGCCTGGCCGTCACCACAGCCAGCCTACGGTGGGCCTTACTGATTTATATCCTGCACACCGACGTGCTGTCAACACTGATAGTTACAGTAACTCATATCAACTAGTTAGCACCCTTCTCTTCACCACCCGGGTTAGCTCGAATATCACTGAACACGTCTTAAACATGTATTTATTAGATCTGCAGTAATATGGAATATAATTTCAATATTAAACAAGGCCTATGTGTCTTTTACCTAGCTATAGTTATGTGCAGATAACATATATACAACATATTATCATTTAAGTGAACTTGGACTTCAGCTCTTCATCGTTGTCTCCTTATTGTTAATCCAGGTGAAACTATAAACAGAAACAACATTTAGAGGTTAATTATGATGTTTGACGTGAATGAGTTTAAGGTTTTAAAATCCTGGAAAAGTCGTTATATTTTATGTATTTTTTCCAGCCATAAATGTTTCAATGTTTATTTTAGGTTTGGATTAGCTGTGCAGTTTGTTTGCATTGTAATAAAAATAGTTATCTCACAGGATGTGGTGCTCAAAGTATGAGTTGTGAATGACTCTCAGCTACTGCAAACACCAAATTTTAGCTCACTATTTGTAAAATTAAATCTGTTACAGTCATTTTTGTGTTGACTCATTTTGATAAGCTACTGTGACCATCTTAAATAAGACTGACTCCAAAAGTTATTCAGTTGTCCGTGTACATACTGTGATTCTTTTCTGTGGTTTTAATTCAAATTTGACCAGTGATACTCGTGATATTTTGCTAACAGCTGGATTTCACAGATGTTTCTTGGCAATAGCCAAAAACTTTAATTTGATTAAAACAATCATTTATTATATATCTATTTGCTCAAATGGGTTTCTCTAACACAGTTTTTTATTTACATACTTTTTTTTTTACAAAAATTACATAGACAAGCCTTTAAAACACTATGTGTGTTATTAATGAATAGCCTGTAAACTCCTTTATGTTCTAAAATCATATTAAGTTGCTAGATTTGTGTTAAACTTTAAATGTAATTTGTATTTAGAAAGAGATCCATCATTTATGTGTGCAAGTGAGGCTAAGTGAAAGTTTTAAAAAAAATCTTTGTAGTATTAAATGTTATAAAGTGGGGGTTGAGATCTCAGATTGACATGGCTGACCTTTACAAGAGCTCCTGATCTGGTTCATCTTTATCTCTCTCTATTTCTTTACTGCATGAACTGCAAGGTGAAAAGACAGTAGAAAGAGTCAACAGAAATATGATCCCCTGTCTTATGTAATGTGCTTTCTGCAGACCTTTTGTTGACATGGATGAGCTGCTGCAGATGTAACCGACTATAAGTGACTCCATCAGTCTTATAAAGCGTTSTGGATGGAAGTCATTTGAATCATGTGTGTCGGTGGATGTGTCTCCAAATAGCTCAACAAGCCTCTCCTCCCACAGATTGGTGCCCTGCAGATCACTGCAAGCGTGCACACAAGAAGTGGCCAAACATTTACACCAAAACCAACAGACCACCACTCAGACTGCCCCTTACCGTCACCTGACAGCGTTGTCCTCGTTGCCCGCAAAACTTCTGAGAGTGAAATCAGACAATTCGGTCATTTCCCCCCACAGCTCTTACTCTGTGAGAATGAAATCATGATAAAGTTGGAGAAATTACCTTTTTCTGCAAAAATGCTACATGAAAACAGAGTGCTGAAGTTTACAGAAAAAGCTGTAACTGAGCCGTTAAAGCTGAAGGAAGAGAGCTGAAAAAGAAAAGGAGCAAAACGCTAGTAAAAAGAAGAAAAAGACTAGCTAAAAACAAACTATGAAAAAGCTCAGTAAGGCAGCAAAAGGCTGAATAAAAGTAGCGAAATGCTAGCAAAAATCTAAACGTTTATAAAAAAATAGATAAAAGTATAAAAGGACTGGATATGAGCTTAAAGTAGCAGCAGCCTTCATTAAAGTATCTAAAAGCTAGAAGCTAAAAGTAGCAAAAAGCTAAGAAAATACTAATAAAAAGCTAAATAAAATCTAAAAATAGGAAAAAGCTACGTAAGGCAGCAGAATGCTAGCTACAAACTAAAATCAGCAAAAGACTGAATAAAAGTAGCAAAATGCTAGMAAAAGGCTAAAAGTATATAAAAATAAATGAGATTATCAAAAACAACTAGCTATAAGCTTAAAGTAGCAAAAGCTTTGAAAGAATCAAAACGTTAAATGCTAAAAGTAGCAAAAGGCTAGTTATTACTAATAAAAATCTAACTAAAAGCTAACAAATAGACAAAATGCTAGGTAAAAGCCAAACATTTAAAATAGGGATGCACAATATATCGGCATTAATATCRGTATCGGCTGATATTTGTCATTTTTTAGAATATCGGTATCGGCCCGATACGTAAAATGGAGCCTAAATTAATGTCAGATATTGATTTTCCATTTTTTARCTTTTTGTTTCTGTTTTGGTAGGCGAAATGTTTGGTCGAGTGGTATCTGTTTGATCATGATAGTGATATTGATGCTGCGCAGCCAGGAATAACTGAGTAGGGAGCCATGTCAGAGGTCTAGTAGTGTATTTATGGTATCAAAAAAGGCACAAGTGTGTTTGTGCGTAAACGTATATAAATAATTTGTGTTTGTTTAATATCGGTAAATATCGGTTATCTGCCACAACACAATAATATCGGATATCGATATCGGCTGAAATTTTCATACAGGTGCAACCCTAATTTAAAACACAAGTTAAACGTAGTAAAAGGTTAGCTAAAAGCTACAATCAGCTTACACATTTAAAAAGCTTGTGTAGCACTGTGGTAATGGTGTAAAACACAATATTTTTGTGTGTTTTTTCCTCAGCTCGTCGATAAATGAGAAGACTAAAGAGAAAGTGGCCATCAAGAAGCTCCACAGGCCTTTCCAGTCCGAGATCTTCGCTAAGAGAGCTTATCGAGAGCTCCGATTACTCAAACACATGAAGCATGTGAATGTGAGTAGCTTTCGCTCCGTCCAGCAGACTGTAGGTTTCTTTAGTTTTTGGAGATAATTAGATCCTCGGAGGCCTCATGATTAGCTGTGAAGACGGTGAAGATCTCTCTCTCTCATTCCCTCTAGGTGATAGGACTTATGGATGTGTTTACACCTGCCTCAACCTTGGATGATTTCCAGGACTTGTGAGTACTCCTGTCCTCCTAGTGACACGTAGAACTAACGATCCACAGGATCATGTTACAAATCCAGACTTGTCGTCTGCTGTTGTTTGTTTTAGGGTCCAAACATTGTGTTTTCCTGTATGTAATGTGAAAAATGTATTTGGCATACTGTTTTTGGCAGAAGTGACTCAGGTAACTCTGACATGTTTCAACATGTTGCCATGTTAACAGATAAAAATTAGCTGTGGAGGAGTATGGAAAATGTTTTTGGTCAGTTGTTTTCCAGGAAAAAATGGGCTCTTTCTGCTGAACATGGCCCTCCCAACTAAAAACACATCGCTGTCTCAAATATCTTTTTGTGCTGTATTGTGTGCTTTAACTGGACATATTTCCTGGCCATGAGCAACAAATACTATAAAAATATAAATTACTTTCTAAGCAGTCAGTAACTCAACACAGTTAGACTGGAAAAGTCTTTTTTTTTTTTTGTTTGTGTGTTTTAATATTTCACACTTAAAATGATAAAACTTTTTCCCCAATGCAGAATGCAATAAAAGGAAATGGTTTGAATTCTGTGTTTACAGTTCAAATGACTGTTTTCAGGTAGTGTTTTGTTCTGTGCTCTGACTGGATATGAACACATTCTTTAGCTCAATTGTGACATGAAAAGCATGACTTAATACTTCCTCTTAAAATCCTGAAAACAGTGTAGTCTACACTTTAAATTACACTATATTTTGATTTGAAAGGCTGAATATGTTATTTTTGTGCGTTTGCTTGAGGTTAACTACATCATTGCACTGAGCGTTTCAAACATAAACTATTAAAGCTCTTTGGAAAACTCACCTGGATTATAGCATCAACAAGGTGTGGTACTCAGAAACACAAACATCTCACCGTCTCTCCGTGTTTTCCTCAGTTACCTGGTGATGCCTTACATGTTCACTGACCTGTCGAAGGTGAGAGGTCACCTCGCCGAAGACAAAGTCCAGTTTCTCGTCTATCAAATGCTCTGTGGACTCAGGGTGAGACTTTTCCCAAATATTAAATGTCATCATCAAGTAAAGTTTTGTGTGACATTTAGTTTTTTTTTATGTGTATCAGAAACACTAATGAAATAGTTGAATACCAAGATGTGATGAGTTAATGGGGCTCATCTCTGCTCCCATTGATAAGTTTATGTGAAAACTGAACCAATAAACTSCCTTTTTCCTTTGCAGTATATTCACAAGGCAGGGATCATCCACAGGGTGAGTACCAGTCATTATGAGAGCAGTTTTTTWAATCTTTAAAAACACTTAAAAGATACAGCAAAACAAAGAATTTGTACGTTGTTTCGCAGTAGTTACTTTACAGTTTGTTGATTTATTTAATCATTTACCGCTGCGTCAGATTTAAACCTGCCCAAACAGGTACGGTGAGTGGAGTCCTCTGATGCTTGACTGCGTGTCCCGAGTTGTTAGCTCACGCCCGTTTAGCTCAGAAACAAAAACATGTGGAGGTAATGCTACGCTAACATTTTTTTTATACTTTACAGCTTTCACCTGGAAATAACCAGCTCCTTTGTTCTTTAGGTTTTGAGCCTTTCTTAATCATTAAAAACCCATCTTTAAGGTCGTTTCTTACGTGTACTGTGAGGATTGGACAGGAATCTTTAAGTAGAGAAACGTAGAGGAGAATTTGCAAAAACATGCAGTTTTGTTATCAAATATCAGTTTGATATGTTGCTTTTTGTAGAGTTCTCATTCTGAAATCATTCTTGCATTATAGCATTTTAGACAACTTGTGCCGACTTATGAAAATTTTATCATTAAATTACTCCTAATTGTGACCATTACTGTATGTGTACATCTAAAAGTGGCTTCCATTCAATTTTTTTATTCCATCTTCAGCGTAGACATCTTTAGTGTTGGACAAAATCTTCATAAGTTGCTAAAACGTTTTAGTGTGACAGGACCTTTGCGTCTTTGTTGTCATCATTATATTGTTCCCTTCTGATGTTGTTATCCTTAGTTTAGTCTCTTCTTTTTATCTAATCATCATTGTTTGTGTCCTTTCGGTGATAATTTGTTTATTTTTTTTAATATGGTTATCTCTCGGCATTCAAACTGGACGACAAAGTAAGAATTTCATTGCTCAGGAAAACATGTTTTCATCTGTGCATATGRCAATAAACACTTTGAATCTTGAATCAAAGATTAAATAATTAATTGATTAATTAATTAAGGATTTTTTTCATTTAATTAAAAAACAAACAAAAAACATACTTACATACAACAAAACAATACAAATAAAATAAAATGAAAGGTAGC
>NW_013952470.1:787574-791049 GCF_001266775.1 Austrofundulus limnaeus
GCAGAAAGAAGAAAAAAATCTTATATCTGTTCCTTTTCTCCATCAAATAAATTTATCAATAATAATCTTTATGTAACAAAACAAAATAAAAAAAGTAAAATTAAAAAGATAACAGCAAACTTACATCAAATGCACAACTACCACATTTGTGTTCTGATTATCTATATATAAAAATACGTAATCTTTCAGTATGGATGAAATTCATTTTTGTATGTGTAAGTATGATTTCCAAGTAGTCAGTGTCTTACTTGTATTAGACAGCGATTAGTGCACTCTTAGTTTGGATAAACGGAATAAAAAAAAGGTGAACTAAACTAACAGCTGCTCAGACCAGCGTCACCAGAAGAATAAATCTGTAACATCAAAACAACCAGAAACTCAAACGTTATTTTTTTATTTTTTTAATGCAAGGATTCAGAAACGTCTGCATTTATWACTGTTTACATTTTGTTCATGGCTAATTTATAGTTTATGAATTCAAGGTGGCAACATTTATTTTTCCCTTTTCTTGTTAACTGGAAAACCTTCACCTCTACCTGCCATGAACTGAATTTGACTGAATATTTATTATTTTAAACCAGTATGTCGTTGCAGCTTTACTTTAGAAAAAGTAGTTATTTATAAATAATCTAAAGCAAGTGTAAAACATGCGGGAGCTTAATGGAACAGAGGTAATGTAAAAGGTTACTGCAGTGGGCAGAAAGGACCTCCTGTTCTTGTCATGAATGCATCAGAGCTGAAGAAACCTTTGACTGCAAACACTTGGTTTCACCTGGATGTTATATAAAAAGCCTAAGACGTTTGTTATGTTGAGCAGCTTGTGCATCATCAGAACCAGATGAATCCTCTGCTTTTTCACTCTCCTCACTCCTTTTTCACGGTTTTGAAGAGAGCATATTGATCGGCATCATATAAATATTAACTGAGAAATTAGTGYGAAYGTTTGTGTTTGGACCGTAGAAGGCGGCGTTACTCTGCTGTTACAGTTAAATCTTAAAGCAGTCGAGGCGTTAACAACACTCAGTGTCAGATTTATCACATCAGTATTACTCTTTAAAAATGCTGCGTAGGGTTTTACAGTGAGTCATGCTGGTAAAAACAAAAAAAAAAAATGTAGTGGTTACGCTTCGAGACAAACAGCTGAGCCAACTCAAGCTAAAGCTCTTATGGACTCTTGTAAGGGTCTAATCATTGTAATTTCATGTTAATTATTATGCACCCTAAGTAAACGTCACTCACTTCGTTTTCTTCTCAGGATCTTAAGCCTGGAAACTTGGCTGTTAATCAAGACTGTGAACTCAAGGTATGTGCTTGTTAGGATTACATTAAAAACACTTCAGCACTTACATAATRGAGCGGCTTTAGAGGCAAAATCAGGTCAAGTGTGATTTTTATCAGCACGACTGAAAAACCACCTTATCTATGTCTTTACATTCGGATATCTCGTCAATACAAACATGCTACATCCATATAAACTGATAATTAACGCAGGTGGTGCTCATGGTGTAGGCTACTAACAGTTATTTGGTGCTGATGCAGATCCTGGACTTCGGGCTGGCCCGCAGTACCGACGCAGAGATGACGGGCTACGTGGTGACCCGTTGGTACCGGGCGCCTGAGGTCATTCTGAACTGGATGCACTACACCCAGACTGGCAAGATAATTGTAGCTGTTACATATTCCTACTGTACCTCCATCCTTACTGTCGCTGTAACTGTCTGATGTTTGTCCTGTGAAACGTCCAGCTGGAGGCTCTGCCCACACAGGAACAATGTTTTTTTTTTAACAATTCAACCTTGAGTCCACAGGAAAACAGCATTTTAAGAGGCCCCCCTTTTCAAAAYTCGGTTGCAGCTTAAAAACCATCATCGCGTTTTTGTGTCAAACTCAAGGCCTGCAGGCCAAATGCGGTTCACTTCCGTTTGACTGGCCAAAAGTCCCCTCCGCACACACACACACACACACAAATCCAGACCCACCAGACCAGACAATGTTTTTTCAAACCTTTTTCTATTTAACATGAAAATAAAATTTATATCTCTGGTATTTTTTAAATCTATGATTAAATGCAACAAAATTAACAAATTTTAAAGGTGAAAGTTAGTAATAGGCGTTCTGCCCTGAGCTGCTGGCTTTGAGTACCTGTAGCTGCGTTTCCATTGACCATGAAAATGCGCAAATTAGAATTTCGAAAATAAATTTGCTCAATGGAAACACGTCAGTTTTGAAAAAAAATTACGTTTTTCGACAAAATGTTTTTGCGCTTGGATGAGGTGGTATTTTGGCCTTATCGAAATTGGTGTTTTTCACAAAACTGCAATGGAAACTTTTTTTTCGCATCACGGGAGTCACGTGATCAACAACCGGCTGTTTCTACTGGTGAAAAAGACAACGACGAAGAAGACAACAGGAAGTAGAAGTAGTAGTAATATCACAGAAGTAGTAAAATAAAATTGTAAACTCACCGACTACAATTTCCCAAAAACACAGCATACGTAGCCGCTCCCAAGTAGGGGCTTGTCGCTGGAAAGTCTCGATAAAAGACGCCAACGTCTCCTCTGATGATGAGCGCTAGAGTCGCGGTAGCAACATGCTATGTGTTTACATCCATTGCCGTCATGTTTGTAATGACTTATCATGAGAACAAACGTATTCACGTGTGATTTTAATAGCATTTCTTACTTAATGGAAACACTGCAGTTGCAAAACTGTGTTTTTCAACATTAACAGAAAATCAACAAAGTTTTGCGCACATTTGCAATGGAAACACAGCTTGTGGCCCCCTGAGACATTTAGTTGAATAGCCCTGTATTAATGTCTCAAAATAAGCTGCTTTAAAGCCRGCATTGACCATAAACTACACTTCCCATAATGCATGTTGATTCATGGGAATTCCCTGTTGGAAAGTGGGAGAGCCCAGAGTTCAAGTTGCTCAAGGCTGATGAACAATATCATTGCCTTATATAGTTCAGAGCAAAAGAGTTTTAACACTTTATTGAAGGGTCATCAATACTAAAGCAAATGTTGCAGAAAAACACTATAATGTAAATSTATTACACATTTTACAAACACTTGTGTATCAATAATTTTTTCAGTTCAACTGAATACTGGGTCTGAAATTGTCCAATACGTCCACATATTTAGACTGACATCAGTAAATCAGTWTTGACCCAATCAGTATCGTTTAATGTGAAACAAAGTTCCACTTCATTGTCAGTCCAAAAAAAAAAAAAGGATTTGATTTCAGGTCTTGTATTTATTCTTCATCCTCATCTTTTTCTTYTTGTGTTTACAGTTTGACGTGTCTACTCCAATTCTTCTTTCCTGTTTTTGCTATATTATGTTGTATAAATTAAAGAGGGGGTATTATGTATTTTCCAGGCACATAATTCAATTCTAAACCACAATCAAGTAACTATAGGCGTTTACGCACTGCAGGGCCAGCCCCGGCCCGGCCCGGCCCGACTTCTAACCT
>NW_013952470.1:791904-802187 GCF_001266775.1 Austrofundulus limnaeus
GCCCTACTATGCTCATGCACAACCGCCGAACCCGGGTTAGAAGTCGGGCCGGGCCGGGCCGGGGCTGGCCCTGCAGTGCGTAAACGCCTTATGTTACCTTCAGTTGTTATAAAAATGCTGTATATAACAGAAATAAATTTGACTTTAAATCATAGGCTATCTAATCATTTTGAAATTGGCCTCTGTCTCTTTAAGAACCTCCTACCATTTCTGACATTCCCACTCAAGCACATCTTCACAACAATGCTTCTCAAACATGCATTAATGAGTCAAAGCAACACTTGTTGCTAATGTTTTTCATTAGGGAATGACATATAAAGCTCAAAATAAATATTTGGCATAATGACCTCCCTTTAATTGTTTATCAAATTTTCTTTAAATAATCAGAATTATTCTGTTAATATATACTGGTGTTGTAGCGCCTGAGTTCTGCGATTTGGCACCCAAACTGTATCCGTAACAAATCCTGGATCAATTGATCCAGGATTTTTGATTTTTCAGATTATATATTTTTTTCAGTATGCAAACAGCTTCTGCMGGATGAAATGTGACAGAAAACAAGCTCACACCCTCCTCGGGGTACATTACTCACYGGATTTTACCAGCTCAACACATTCAGCTGTGTTGTGAAGAAGATCTGAGCTGTTCTCGGTTGACTTAAAACACGGCTGTGATATGCAGTGATTCTCACTGATGTTTTTTTTTCTGCTGTTTCTTTTAGTGGATATTTGGTCTGTGGGCTGCATCATGGCTGAAATGATCAACGGAAAAACCCTTTTCAAAGGGAAAGACTGTATCCTTTCAAGCTCCTTGTCCGTTTTTAAATCTATAAAATGGGAAAAAAATATAAAAAGCTTCCAGAGACGCTATGATTTCCAAATGATTTTCTGAGATTACCAAACAGTTGTGGCAGTAAAAGAGACCGATAAGCTCCTGATTAAACAGTGACAGTTTTATGTGATGAGCACAAAATAAAACTGTTGGGGCAATTACCGGAAATTGCARTGTCGAAAAATAAACATACTGTATTTCCTGAGGGGAAAAATCAGATGCCACTTTTGCAATAATGTAAACAAGTTATTACATTTTACCAGTTTATAGTGTTTGCTAGGCAATAAAACTGTCACGGTTTTATTAAGTGGCTTTTCATCCATCCATCCATCCATCCATCCATCCATCCATCCATCCATCCATTCATCCATCCATCCATCCATCCATTTTTTTACTTGTTTCTTTTTTCCAGGTCATGGAAAGGAGATATTTACATGATAGCATCACATGTTAGTATTACACAGTTGACACAGATTTGTTGGCTGCACATCCATGATGCGAATCTCCCGTTCCACCACATCCCAAAGATGCTCTATTGGACTGAGATCTGGTGGCTGTGAAGACCTTTGGAGTCCAGTGAATCCAGATCCATCAGACTAGGCCATATTTTTTTAATCCCTTATTGCCCAATTTTTATGTGAATTGTAGCCTCAATTTCCTGTTTTTAGCTGACAGGAGTGGCACCTGCTGTAGCCCACCTGCTTCAAGGTGGGACATGTGTGTTCAGAGTTAATTCTGCAGACCTTGGTTGGAACAAGTGGTTATTTGAGCTACAGCTGTCTTCCTGTCATCTCATGTCAGTCTGCTCTTTCTCATCTGACCTCTGACATTAACAGTTGTTTTTTTTTGTCCACACAAATGCCCCTCACTGGATATTTTCTCTTTTTGGATGATTCTCTTTAAACCSTAGAGATGGTTGTGTGTAAAGATCCCAGCAGATCAACAGTTTTTGAAATACTCAGACCAACTGCACCACTTTCAAAGTCACTTAAATCCCTTTTCTTCCACTTTCTGATGCTCAGTTTGAACTTCAACAAGTTGTCTTCACGACACCTACAAGCCTAAAAGCATTGAGTTGCTGCCAAGTGATTGGCTTATTAGTCAAACAAACAGTTTAAAAATGTATATTTTAAATTGATTGGATAAGAAGGAAATCACACTGCCTAAAAAACCAGGAAGTACCTCAATTTATACATGATTCTTCAATGCCTGCGTCCGCCCCCTACTGACCTACGGCAGATTTAACAGGCATTCATACAAAAGTCTCATCTACTGTTATTATAACATTTTAATTATGTGTTGTTTATAATTCGGACATGTAACTAATCTATATCAATCAAAACATAATAGATTAAACATTGTCAACATTATAAAAAGGAAAACCTAACAATATATTGTTGTGCTTTTAACATCAGTACTAACCTCTAATAACTATAAATTTCTTCAATATRTTCCACTGTTTATCTGTGAACATTATAAAAAAAGAAAATCCTTTACTGTCACCTGTTTGAACCAGACATGGACCAGCTGACTCAGATTATGAAAGTGAACGGAGTCCCAGGACCAGAGTTTATACAAAAGCTTGATAGTCCAGAGGTAGGTACACGAATTCACAAGGTTTGCCCTGAAAGTTGTCTCATATCAGACAACTCTCAATTTGCCACACTTTATTTCCAGTTTCAGYCAAAGTTTCATTTTTTCAGATAGAGTTTTGTTAGAGAGACACATTAGATTTTTATTTATTAACTACTGGAGATCAATGTAGGCCTTAATCTTACACCTGTTTAAATGATTAGATGTGTTTCCTTTCTGTTGTACCTGCTACACAATCAATGCTCGTTTTAAATGTCTTTGTTGAGGATCAGAGCAAGAGCATTAGTGACCCTGATTCCCTAATTAGATAAACGTTTTATTGGTATTCAAAAGTAAACAGCATATTTTTTAAAGTCTGTATTCAGATAAGACATTAAGCACTTCCTGTGTTCATTTATCTGCATATATTCTGTGTTATGATAGTCTTCATAGGGTGTTTAGGGTTTAAAAAATCMCATCTGTTCACTGCAACCCCTAACTCAGACATATTCTCACGGCTACACCCTCGTGGAACTTGATTAGGTTTAAATGGAAAGATAAAGAACTGTTTTATTTAGGAGGGGGGAAATGATAATAAATCTTGATGATGCCTTTATTATGCCATGTAGATCTGAACCAGGCCAACTGAGCCAAATATATAAGTGGGGCTGAAAAAAGTCCAAATACTTGCTTCCTGTTTTGTGCTCAAAAACAAAACAAAACTGACTTGATTTAGCTCTAAAAAATGTCTGTGAAAAAAAAACAAATGTCAAAAAAAGCACTAACTACTTCTTGTTGGTATTTTTATTTTTATCTTAAACAACAGGCCAAAAGTTATATTAAGAACCTTCCACGCTATCCAAGAAAAGACTTCTCTACGTTGTTTCCCAAAGCCAGTGAACAGGGTGAGTTCAAATATTCCTGTTTGCTCCAACTTTCTATCCAAAACACTGAGTGAGAGGAACAGACTCCAGTCAGCAGTTTGTTGTCCTTAATTTAATGTAGTATTGATTTTTGATGTTTTCTGACACTGTTTAGTGCGCAAAAACCTGAATTACAATGGTTATGGTAACCTGCCATATGGCAGGTATGAATATCTTTATGAGTTCCCTGGAGGTTTTATTGAGTTTATTTTTTTTATTGTTTGTTTAAACGGCTACATTTTCTGTGCCACTCTCAGCTGTCGATCTGCTTGAAAAGATGTTGGTTCTGGATGGGGATGATAGGCCCACTGCCGAAATGGCTCTGGAGCACCCGTACTTCGACAGTTTACGGGACCCAGAAGACTTTCCCGAGCCTACGCCGTATGATGACTCTCACGATAACGCAACAATGTCCCTGGACGAGTGGAAGAGTAAGAGGGAAACTAAATTAAAGGATGCTAGAAAAAAAACTCTCATGATTTAATACTTAAGTCTGTTGTAAACAGAGTTTACAGGATTTATGTGATGTAATGTTTGACTATTTGCACACGTTCTATTGTAGGATGTTGTTATATCTTTTTATTTGTTTTACTGCATATTTTTTTTTATTAAAGAATCAAATGCTTTATGAACGTGTATTCTCAGAGAACAATTTGTCTCTCTTCTTTCTTCTCAGGGTTATGTTTCAAAGAGGTAAAAAGCTTCGTGCCGTTCCCACGGCGGGACTCCAAGAGAAAAAACACTCTGACCATGTCTCCATGATCTGATGAACTTGATGTACCTCCTGACCCCCCCATCCCCCAACTCCCACAGCAGACAGCCAACGGTGCCCTTGTAAATTCTTCATCACACTATTTCTTTTATTCTTCAGGTATTTAGAATTTAAACCAGTGCTGACAATTGTGGTTTATCTTAAAACTGCCCCCCCTTTTTTTTGTAATGTGAAAAAAAAATCTTAAATGTAAATTGTTACATATTCTTGATCAGTGTTGCAAATGATTTGTGACCAAATGCTACAAGGTTTCCCGTAAGGTTTAATGTAAAACTGGTTTCCAATTAAATGATAAGACAAGTTGTGGATGATGGYATTTTTTTACAACACTCTGACATATCTTATCAGTAAATATTTTCAGTCTCGATGTGTAAATGCAGAATATTGAATATGTTTGAGGTAGGCTTTCTCGATTAGTAGCTTTTTTAAATAATGTATTTATTCAATTGTTTCAATATTTTCAGGAGATTATGACGTAAAAGCCACAAATTTCTCCTCCTCACAAAATGCAGTGATCTAATTTTGAAATAGTTTAAACTTAAGACAAAAGGACAACTGGATTGGTTTTATCTGTAACCCTCTGGTGCCTCCTTCAGACGACTACACAGCTCATAATCTGGTAGAGAGTGAATGAAAAGTGAATGTAAGTCATTGACACAACCCTCATAATAAGGCTTTTATTTATTATCATTATTTTACAAGATTGAGTTCTTGGTCACAATCTGGACAGGGGAACCAGGAGGTAGAAATTAGACAAACGAGATGAGACTCCCGTTAAGTAGCTTGAGCGCGAAAATCATGGCCTTATGACGTCAAAAGGGTAGGTTCTGGGCCGGCTGAACTTTCCCAATCTGCTGTCATCAAGTAAACTGCAAAACTGACAGTAAGAGGAAGTGAGGCACCGCGCCTTCAAAATAAAGGTTTGCACAATCTTTTCTGCACAACTGCATTCCTTCAAAGGCAAATAAAATCTAAAAATGCATATTAAGAGATAAGACATTAGGAAATTACTATATAATATGGAAGGTCAATAACGACCTTTAAGATATCTGCTGTAAGAAAAAAAAAAGACAAGAGGGTATTTTCAGATAGTCCCTTTTATATTTCCTGCTTACAATAACTTCTTAACAAAAATTCTTAAAATTTTTGAAAACCCTACAAAATTTTATTTTTCATAGATTTTTAAACAACTTTCAATGTATTCAGATATAATGATTAATGACATAATGATGAGATACTCAGATGTAATGATTACAGATGTTAGCGTTTGTGTAGTCTGTTCATTTTTGTTTTTGTATTTTTGTTTCTTTCCCAGATAGATAGATAGATAGATAGATAGATAGATAGATAGATAGATAGATAGATAGATAGATAGATAGATAGATAGATAGATAGATAGATAGANCCCAGATAGATAGATAGATAGATAGATAGATAGATAGATAGATAGATAGATAGATAGATAGATAGATAGATAGATAGATAGATAGATAGATAGATTTTATTTTGAAAGTCACATCCGGAAGTCATCTGTTTTTACTTCGGCTAATTCCCGCATCCCAAACAGCTAGCCAACTAGCCGAAAAGGCTAGTTTTTTTCTCACAATAATTGCTCGATAATATGGTGTCTCTCAGGCTGTGAGTACTAACGAACCGCACTTGTTTTCAATATGCCTTTCGGAATAAGTGACTGCCTTTCGAACCCCGTGTTTTGAAGAAACAGGACCGATACAGGCAGCAAATTACACCGGCTGTGTTAGCAAACTGTGGCAGGCTAAGGGTAGCTGCTAGCTTCGGAAGTGCAGCGAGCGAAGCGTCTGGCTGGGGAACCAAAGCTGCTTCAGACCGCCGGCTGGGAAGCTACCCTGGTCAAGGCAGTTGTCATAATAGGTAGGATTATAAATTTACTCTTCGTCTATACTTTTTATTTTTTCAGAGGTTTTGCACTTTCATTTTTGTTTTATTTTTCAAGGGTTTAGTAGTTTGTTTGTCTTTAAAGTGTAAAAAAAAAAGGAGCCAGTGTGTCTGTGTCTGATCATGATCTTCGAAAGTTAGCTTATATTTTTACTTCTGTGGTTCTTTATGCTTGCAGTTCGTCATATTTTTATACCCTTTCTTTTTGACAATCCGAGCAACTTGCCGAATCTACCTAAATAAAAAAATGTCAAAATGTTGGTGGAAAAATAGCCGTAAATAATGTTTTTAAACTGTAAATATGGCTGACATTTTACTCCTGTGCGAAGACTTCATCTGTTGAGGCTATAATTTTCTTGAAGATGATTGGCTGACGCATGGATCCGTCAAACCGTCCTGAAAGCTGATTGGCTAAAACTGTTGCGTTATGGCACGCCTCGTTTCGACAAACTGTAGATAAAATAAAGATAAATCTATTGATCACAAAAGTTTTTTAGTGACTTGTTTTTTGACTTAAGATCCTACTTTTTGTGTCATGTAGTTAGTTGTCACAATAGTGGTATTTTKCTATTTAAAATAAGAAATTTGTGTTAAAGCATGTGTGAAGGAATGTTATGTTTATACCACATGTGATTCAGATGATCCTGACAACACTGTACATCAGTTTGAAAGAGTCGACATATTAATAGGTTCTGTCTATCATGCCTAAGATTTGAGTGTTTTTTTATTAAAAAATTATTAAAGCAGAAAGGCACAAATCTGTAGATAAGAAAAAATCTGTATAAAATAAATGGATAATAATAGGAATTACATTTTTCTAGTTTTAACTTATCAGCTTATAAAAAGGTTATAGAACTTCAGAATTTTCCTATATTAACACTTATCTTATTTTATTCATTTATGTATATGTATGTATGTTTGTGTTTATTTATCATCTGACAGGAGTGAAAGTGTTACCAGTGGCCTATGAGGAAGCCACGCCGAAAGGTCCCGGTGGCTGGAGGAGGTGGCGTCAATGTCAAAAAGTCCAGTGGGACAGCTGGCCGGTGTGGGGGTGCCCGCCAGCGATCTCCATCCCCTTACAGCCTCAAAGCGTCTCCAAACAGAGAAACCCTCAGCTATGCTCAGGCTCAGAAGGTGGTGGAGGTGGAGCTGGAGGGCAGGCTTCACCGCATTTCCGTCCTGGAGCCTCTGGAAGTCGTCACAGACGACGAGATGATGGCTCAGGATATCAGCGAGTGTAACAGCAACAAAGAGAACAGTGAGCAGTCGTCGTCTCCCTCCAGCACTACGCAACCAACCAGTAAACCTGTCACACCCAGAGGTCGCAGAAAAGACTCCAAATTTACCTCGGTCAGGTCGCCAAAAACTTCCAAAAACCACTGTCCAGATCCCCATCCCCAAACGCCTGAAATATCAAACTCTCACGACACCACGACCCTTCCAGAACCTAAGTTTCAGGTTCTGGAAACCTTCACGCCAGGCAGGGCAGCTCCCCTGCCTGCAGCGTATTATCGTTACATGGAATGCTCGCCCGGCGAGCAGGAAGTAAAGGCAGAATATGACATGGACGAAGAAGACACGGCCTGGCTGGAAATGATAAACACCGGCCGGACATCAGAAGGTTTCTCCGTCATTTCACCGGACATTTTTGAGCTACTGGTGGACCGTTTGGAGGAGGAGGCGTATCGAGAAGCTCGAAGCCGGGCGCCCCCTCAGAGCGCGATCGACGACGATGCCTTCTGCTGTGTGTGCCTGGACGATGAATGTCTCAACAGCAACGTCATCCTGTTCTGCGATGCGTGCAACCTGGCTGTGCACCAGGAGTGTTACGGGGTGCCCTACGTCCCTGAGGGCCAGTGGCTGTGCCGCTGTTGCCTCCAGTCCCCTCAAAAACCCGTCGACTGTGTTTTATGCCCAAATCGGGGAGGTGCTTTCAAACAAACAAGTGATGCCCGATGGGCACATGTGGTCTGTGCGATATGGATCCCTGAAGTTTGTTTTGCCAACACGGTGTTTCTGGAACCAGTGGAAGGGGTTGCTAACATCCCCCCAGCGCGCTGGAAACTTACCTGCTGCTTGTGCAAGCAGAAGGGTCGAGGYGCGTGCATTCAGTGCCACAAGGCCAACTGTTACACCGCGTTYCACGTCACGTGTGCTCAACGCGCTGGCCTGTTCATGAAGATTGAACCCGTGAGGGAAACGAACATCAACGGTACAACATTTTCAGTGAAGAAGACAGCGTTTTGTGAGACCCACTCTCCCCCAGGCCAAGAGACCGGGTCAGACGAGGAGAATGAAGGTCGAGTCGTGGGCAGCAGGGGGAGGGCGAGTAGAGGTCGGAGCGCCTACACGGAAGGTCCGACCACACCGAAAAAAGGCCGAAAGACTGAAGAGGACGCCTCGACGGATAAAAAGAAAGGGAAAAAGAAGGCGGAGGCGAAAGAGCAGCACACTGGTTCACCACAGACGATTGTGCCTCAGATACCCACAAGCAGGTTAGGTGATTTTATCACTTTGATCAAAAAATTAACTTTATTTTCTCTTCTTTGGGTTTTCATCAGTAGGTAAAACATTTATTTAAAACATTAATATTAAGTTACAGTAGAGCTTGCTTAGAAATGTTTGAAATAATGTGAACCATGTTGCTGGTAAGACAGGGCTATTCAACTAAATTGCTCCGGGGGCCACATTTACTGCCAGTCAACAGCTGAGGGGCCGAACATCCAGCAATTAAATTTATTATGTAAATAAACCAAGTATCACAAAGATCTGTTACCTTTGATTTATTTTGATCTGATATCTTTGTTTATTTTGCTGCATTTAATCATGAATACATCATACAGAACCCTATAAAAGTAGTGATAAATAAACGTTATCAAAAACAAAAAGAACATATTATGCCTCATATTATTTGACACAAATAATATTTTGACATCTCTGACTTGCCAAATTTTTAAACCAATTTTATTTTCACKTTTATTTTATCTTCAACTGCTTGTAGTTTTAACTGTCTTGAGTKTKYATAGAAATGGYTTTTACCAGCTTGTAGCCAAGATTCTGATGTTTCTGTAGACACCAAACATGTCTATGTTTAACTAACAGAACTTGGAGTAATTAAAGTAGAAAACCGGGGGTTTGGGCTTAAGAGATGAATGAACCAATTGGTGGGCCGAACTTTGGTCACTCGCAGTCCGGATGTGGCCCGCGGGCTGCCAGTTGAATAGCCATGTGGTAAGATAAACCTCCATATTTCTCTGTTTCACAGGCTTAACATTATCAGCAAAGGAGTCCTTCTCCAAAGGAAAAACCAGTTCATGCAGAGACTGCACAACTATTGGTTACTGAAGCGTCAGTCAAGAAACGGCGTGCCACTGGTCCGACAAATGCACGCCAGCGTCCAATCCCAAAGGACCATAGAACAGGTCAGTCCTGGAAACAGAGCTCTGCAGTTCATTGTCCCATTCTAAAGATCAYAGCAGTTTCCAAAAACAACATACTAGATACAGCTGTGATAGGATTTTGCTGTAAGCTGTAAAGTTTGTTGTCCTTTTCAGCCTGAAGTGGACGAGAAGATTTCTGCAGCTAGAGAAGCGCTGAGATATTGGCAGAAGCTGCGACATGATCTTGAAAAAGCCAGACTGCTCGTGGAGCTCATACGCAAGAGAGAGAAGCTCAAACGAGAGCAGGTAGCAATGAACTGAGCTGCGTTTAATAACTGTGTGAATTTACATTTTAATTGGAGGAAAACCARTTGAGGTGAAATTCATAGTGTGTAATTTTAAACAGCAAGTAGGTTGAGCATTTTGAAATGTATTGAGAAAAGCACAYGAAAAGCTAATGTTCTGAGTTTATGTGAGCCAGTTAAATCCTGACACTCTGGCCGTATCTTCTGTCGACTGCAGGTCAAAGTTCACCAGGCAGCTTTAGAGATGCAGTTGACCCCGATGTCGGTGCTTCTTCGCGCCACGCTGGATCAGCTACAGGAGAAGGACACGACACAGATTTTTGCAAAGCCTGTTGACATAAAGGAGGTCAGACTTTTATTCGTCTTATAGACACCAGATGCATTTATATTGTGTTTTTGTTTAAACTCTGGTTTTTAAAGTTCCTGATTGTTCTGAATTTCTTCGTCCATCCTGCCATCTTTATTAATTTGGCAGCATTAATAGTTACAGTAGTTCGTCCTCAGGCCTCGCCCTGGATGTTCATGTTCTCTGAGTTCAAAATGTTTTTGAGTTCAACCAAAAACTTAGAGCATCAAATAAAAG
>NW_013952470.1:802357-808418 GCF_001266775.1 Austrofundulus limnaeus
AAATAAAATCCACCATTCCATGCACTAAAAAATAAATTTTACCTTCAATGCGTTTAGCTTAGATCTCCTGCACGACTGAAAGTCTGTTTGGAGTTTAAGCAGTAAAAGCTTCAGGTTTCCTTCCTCACCAGCCAAGGACCAAACTAGTTTTTAAATTCATTCTTGTAAGTTTTGTCTTGTTCTCAGGTACCAGATTACCTGGAGTTTGTTAGCCAGCCGATGGACTTCTCCATTATGTGCTCCAAGCTGGAAAGTCACACTTATCGCTCCGTGGCTGACATGGAGGCCGACTTCAACCTGATGGTGTCAAACTGCCTCCTTTACAATTCCAAAGACACGGTGTTCCACAGGGCGGCACTTCGCCTTCGTGACTTAGGGGGCGCCATATTGCGCCACGCCCAACGGCAGGCCACAAACGCCGGCCTAGACTTGGACACGGGCATGCACCTCCCCGAGTCCCCCCAAAAAAGAGACTTTTACAACTGCACCTGGGAGGATGGTAGGTCTGAGTGTACTTACTGTAAACATTTCACATCTAATGTTTGTGTTAGCAGAATGCTGGTACCTGTGGGTTGTTATTAATGTCTGTATTTACAGTTAACCACCTCTGTTGTCATTCAATATAGTTGTGGAAAAATGTTCTACTTGGCCAGCTTCACTGTTGGATTAACACCTGATGTGTTCAGTTGACAGTGTTCTGGACCCAGAGAACAGACTCCACATGACGGTAGAAGAACAACTGAAGGAGCTGTTGGAGAAGCTGGACTTCGTCACGTCCATGMGGTGCAGCGGCGCCCGAACTCGGCGCATACGCCTGCTCCGCCGGGAGATCAATAAGATCCGCTACAGGCAGGGTCAAACCCCAAGCCACAGCAGCCACAACGGGTACCTTAAAGAAGAGGACGAGGACGAGGAGGACGAGGAAGACAACGACGCCAAGGCAGATAATACCCTTTCGTCTTCAGATAAAGGTGACGGATGAAAAACACAAAACTGCCAATGCATGAACCTTGAAAAGCTTTTTTTATTTTGTTAGTTTGTCAATGAGATCAGTTGTGAACATGAGCTAACGGAACATTGTCCTCAGGTAATTGAGCCAGGGTCCCCCCCATGCACCAACCCCAACCACCCCACTGTCTTCAGTCTAGTAAGTAGGGGTCCAGAGAGTCTCGTTAGCCATGGCTGCCTCACAACTCCTCTCTCCTAGTGCGCTCTGTGTCTGCACCTTCTTTACACATCACTCTCATGGACTCACCGTACTCGTTCGGCCACATTCAGCCATGCCATACCATCCCACTGCGGACTATAACCTGGTCCAGTCAGACCGTCACAACAACACCACACCCGTGGTTTTAGTCATTCTAAAAGCTGCCATGTTACCATGTTACTGGTGTGTTCAATGGTACAGTTGTGAGAGCAAACTTATTTGTTCACTGGTCTTGATAAGGTTCTCCTAACTCCTTYTGGGCTGTGGTTAGAGTGTAAGAATGAAAGTCTGTCATTACAGTGGTTCCATTTTCCAGTGTGAATACCGCACCACCACATCACACCACATTCACACTTAGATTCTGTCAAAAATTAAACGCCGGGTGACKTTAAACTATTTCTGTCTCCTCGTTTTCCAGAGGACCTCAAATCTGCTTCTCCCCCGAAACTGGAACCTACGGCCCCTTCTCCTCCTCCTCGACAAGGAGAACCACCTCTGGAGCCTCCTACTCTGCGGCCAGTCACGAGGGACCTCCGTTCCCCCACCTGGCCCAGCAAGCGCCTTAAGATGGAGCGTGAGCTCTCCGTCTGTAACGTAGAGAACAAGAATTGCACTAAAGCACAAGAGCGGTCGGCGACGCCGCCCCCCAGTTTGCACAGTGAAGCTCCGGCGGTGGCCAACGGCCTGCCAGCGCTCGGCGTCCCCTCGAGGCCCACCACCGGCGGAGTCGGGCGACGAACCTCCGTACTGTTTAGGAAAGCAAAGAATGGAGCCAAGCTTTTCAAAGAGAGAGACAACCCCGTGTTGAACGGAAAGGGGCCGCAGGACGAGAAGACGAGTAACAAGCCTACGGCACCCAGCTCCTCCACCAGCCCCCCMACTTTATCCAAGACCCCCCAGAAAAGCCCAGAGCCCCCCACACTTACTGAGCTATGGAGCCCTGGTCAAGACTCCAGTTCAGACACTGAACTGGAGAGGAGACTGGAAAGTGGTGAGAAGCTTAACGTTGTTCCTGAAATTAAATGCTTTTTTTTTTCTCCGACAAGAAAATTTAACAATCAGCACTCTTGTGATGTCACTCGTGCAGCGAGTTGCAACACAAAACGRCATGAAACATAAATAATTATTATAAATATAGGATTTTCCCCTGTATAACTAATTAAACAAATTATGGAATCACTTTAACACTTCTTAACAAACACTTGCATTAAATGGGACAAAATCTACTTTTTTATCTGTTAATTGCATTTTGTTGCTTGGAGTCTAAGAATGCAGAAAAAGTTGAATTTAGTCTTTYCAGGTGCTGCAAAGATATCTTTATATTCTGTTTGGGTCATATTTTTCAGCTTATTCAGTTTACTGACTTTTTCTGAACTATTATGTCAAATTATCTGTGACAGAATTGCACATTAAGGTTTTGACTTACTACAATTTTCTTGTCTTAATTCTCCTCTGGTTCTGGGTCAGACTCTGGCTCCAACATGTAAGGCTGGATGGACAAGTCTTCTGTTGTTGACATCTTTTAGTTAATTTGTAAATAAAACGTTTCTGAATGCTAGAAAATGCTAACCCCCTCCCTCAAACTGGAGCGGACCGGCCTGGAAGCCGAAGGGGGCGGGGCTTGAAGCACCTTAAAGGAACAGCATCAAATCCAGTTGCTTTGAGACACATCAGAAAAGAGGTGAAAGAGGAGCTGGTAAAGTTAGGAGGAATTCAGACCAAAGCATTAAAAGGATTTAAAAGCATGATATGTCTACTTCAAATAGCCTTGTAAATGAGTTTGTTGTTAAAAGTGTCTTTAGACCTTCAGGCAGTCACACTCAGCTGATTTATAGGGAAGAAACAACCCTAAATCTGTTATTTTTGTTCACTAATCATCTTTTTATCAGTAGTTTTATTTCACTGAGTCAGACCAGGCCAAGGATAACTGAGATTTAGTTGTTTTCCTCTTGTCTTTGTAATTTCAGAGGCAGCCGTTCCATTATCTCTTTGCTTTGTTTTCAGGACTGACCAACGGCTTCGACAGACACAAAGACAGCAGGTCTGACTCTGAGTCGAGCTCGTGTCCAGTGCTGCACAAAGAAATCAACTCACCACCCAAACGAAGCCTCGGGAAACCATCTCTTTCCAAAGTTCCTCTTCTTGAGATCGTCAATGGAGATTTAGATTACACTGGTACTTTAACCTGAAACCGGTTCTGTTCTGTGTTCATTTATTTTTATTTAAAAGTATTCAGTTGTTTTCTGTTTTCCTGAAGGCAACAGTAGTCAGATGTCAGAAGACGAGATGGAGCTGGAGCCTTTGGACCTGGTGTGGGCGAAATGTAGAGGGTATCCCTCCTACCCCGCTCTGGTGAGCACTTCCTTTGATCTATTATGAACACATGGTTACGTTTGTGGGAGGATCTAAATTCTGTTTTGGACTGCTGTTCCAGGTAATCGACCCAGARATGCCCGAAGAGGGTCTGCTGCTTAACGGGGTCCCCATTCCTGTCCCACCMAAAGATGTCCTCCGTCTGGGCGAGCAGAGACAAGAAGAGACTAACGAGAGACTCTACCTGGTTCTTTTCTTTGACAACAAGCGGACATGGTGAGTTGGATTTATTTTATTTCCATGTTTTGCTGTGATCTAGTTTCTTATTTGAGCTTCAACGTCTAGTAGAGGTTATTTTGGCTAAATTTAGTCCAGAAAGAGGAATTTTTTTTATTATTAATCAAAATGGTTCTGGTGCTTCAGCTGGTTTCCCAAAATTAACAGCAAGTAAGTGTTGTGTCAAAAAAAAGCACCATTAGGAATATTTTAAAATCACTTAGACTTCAGTTAACAATAATTACATTCTCACTATATATAATTAATCCACACACAATTTAAGTTTTCATTTTCTACCTTACATGACATTTATATTTGTTTAAATCTTAGTCACGTTTACAGAAATCATTAAAGTGTCTAAATCGTTTGTTTTACAGGCAGTGGCTTCCACGAGATAAAGTCACTCCTTTGGGCGTCGACGACACGGCCGACAAGTTACGCATAATGGAGGGCCGCAAGTCCAGCATCCGCAAGTCTGTCCAGGTGGCGTACGACCGAGCCATGATCCACCAGAGCCGAGTGAGCCACAACCACGGCTTTGTGACCTCCAACTACCTGTAGAGGGCGACCGTCAGCGCCCACGGACCGTCTCTATCCGTCGTTTTTCACGTGAAGCAACAGGTCGGTCGATTCCCACCACCGTGGTCTGAAGAGGGTCGCCCCCCAGCACTAAAGTCTCAGACTGTATTTAATCAGTGAACCACTAGTATTTGACACAGCAGTGATGCTGATGTGTTGTTGTTTAATGGACGGGTGAATGAAGTCGCTTTAGGCCCCGTGTTGCTGCATCAGTTGGCGTTAATTTCCCGTTCAGGGACGAATCAGGTTGTCAGATTACTCCACCTGGATGTCATTAATCTGCGTGTCTGCATGAAACGTCGAAGAATTCCAGCTGTTTTGTACAATTCTTCTGCCGAGGGAGCAAACCGTCAGAAAAGATTTAATGATACAAACTGCAGGAGTCTGATGAACAGATCACTGCCTTCTTTTATACAATAGCTTTTTTTTTTTTACATTTTATTCTTCTACAAAAGATTCTTGTATATTTTAATGCCATACTTATGTACATAGGTAAATGTAATATCAAAGTTATTTTAATTTAACGTTGCGGTTTTTAAATGCGTAATTCAATCAGCTCTTATTGGGCAAAGTGAGGCTATGTGTACTTACTGCAGTGTTCTGAGCTTGTTTTTAATATAAAATCTTTGTGTGCGTTTTATTGTGTATTTTAGGCTTACGACAAAATAAGACGAGGTTTTTTATATTTGAAATCTCTTTTTGATACAGAGAAGAATAATTTATTTATAGAAACAGAACTATAAAAATAAAGTTTTATTGATTAAATTGAGACTTATTTAAAACAAAAGGAGTTTTAATAAGCATTTAAGATTTTCATGTTTTTGTTTAAGACCAAGTTCTGTCTGTCACCATTGTCCTGTTTGATGAATTTATTTATTTTCCTTAGCCCCAATTAATAAGCTTGTACTACTGTCATATTTTATCTGCTCCCCCAATTTTGTCTCTTAACACTTTACTTTCTCATTCTGGGAAATAAATATTCCATTAAAAACATTTTTGTGTGTGTTTTTATCTTTAAATCCTGTCAAAAAAAACCTTCATATTCAAAGGCTGTGTTGGCTAAACATTCAAAAACCAAGACAAAGTAAATTTTCAACCTTATTTCTCCTTCCAATAAACTCCAGTTATTAGTCTGCACTTGTTGCTTTATTTTAAAATAACAAATTGAAAGGTAAAATGTACTTGAGCTGTTTAGGACAAATATAAAAACACTTACAAAAATATTTTGAGCAAATTTAAACATTTCAAAAGTAAAAGCTTTGTAAGTGCAGGACAAGTCCTATTACTGTATAAATCTTTCCATTTCATCACCAAAAAAGGTCTTGTATTCTGATAAGTTTTACACTGATGTAAAAAAAAAAAAAGAATTCCAGCTGTAATTTGTGCGTCTGCCCTTCATCTGTGCGCTCGCTGCTGTCTCGTCAGGAGGAGGTAGTTGTGGTGGAGGGTCTGTAACTCCGTCAGTCTGCCCAAAAGGCGACCGAACCGCTGTGGRCCCCCTCGTGCAGCTCCGCACTGGGCCCCACACACCCTGGACAGCAGGTCCAGGATCAGCTCCTGCATCTTCTCCACACAGCTGGCCGACTGAAGGGACGCCCGGTCTGTACAGTGGGGGCACGAAAACACACAAGTTCACAAGAAGATCTATAAGTCACACAAAATACAGGCTGACATCCAAATATATAT
>NW_013952470.1:808428-821964 GCF_001266775.1 Austrofundulus limnaeus
TGCTACTTTTTTGCTCCTTTTAGCCATCAATCTGCTACTTTTTTGCTCCTTTTAGCCATCAATCTGCTACTTTTTGCTACTTTTAGCTATCTTTCTGCTACTTTTTGCTACTTTTAGCTATCTATCTGCTACTTTTTGCTACTTTTAGCTATCTATCTTCAACTTTAAGTTATCAGCTACTTTTTTGCTACTTTTAGCTATCTTTCTGCTACTTTTTTGCTACTTTTAGCTATCCACCGGCTACCTTTTGCTAATTTTAGCTATTCATCTTCTACTTTAAGCTATCAGCTACTTTTTTGCTACTTTTAGCTATCTTTCTGCTACTTTTTTGCTACTTTTAGCTATCCATCTTCTACTTTAAATTATCAGCTACTTTTTTGCTACTTTTAGCTATCTTTCTGCTACTTTTTTGCTACTTTTAGCTATCCATCTTCTACTTTAAATTATCAGCTACTTTTTTGCTACTTTTAGCTATCAATCTGCTACTTTTTTGCTACTTTTAGCTATCCATCTTCTACTTTAAATTATCAGCTACTTTTTTGCTACTTTTAGCTATCCATCGACTACCTTTTGCTAATTTTAGCTATCCATTGGCTACTTTTTGCTAATTGTAGCTATTCATTGGCTACTTTTTGCTCATTTTAGCTATCCATCGGCTACTTTTTGCTAATTTCAGCTATCCATCGGCTACTTTTTGCTACTTTTAGCTATTCATCTGCTACTTTTAGCAATCAATTTGCTGCTTTTAGCTAATGTTTTGCTACTTTAGGCTTTTAGCTAATGTTTTGCTTATTTTAGCAGCCTTTGAAGCAAATTTCAGAAAAAGTAATCCAGTGTTCATTTTTCTCCTGGCTGTTGAACAGATTTGAAACAAATCATTAGAAATAATTCAAACACGGAGGAGCTGGTGCGACCTGAGCAGAGCAGAGCTGTGGCGGTGAGCAGGGCGTATTCTGCCTCRGTCACACGCAGCACCACCATGCTGTGGAGGAAGTTGAGCACTGAGCCGAGGAGATCGTCACCGCCCCCTGTTCACATCAATAAACAGGAAATGACTCAATCAGTGATTTGAATTGGTTTTATTAATGTTATTATGTATGAATAATCTCACCTGAGCTGCTCCTGCTCTGCATGTTTTCCTTGGTTTCTGCATCTCTGAGCCAGCTGTGTGTGGACACGTTAAAAAGCTGCAGGACTGATAATGGGGATTGTATGAGTCATTTCCATGTGTTGAAATGTGCTTTTGTTCCTCGGTCACGCTCTGGTTTATTCACCTGGACTGGGGCTCGCCGGGTTGTGGGAGAACTGCTGTGCTGAGAGCAGGAACATGACCTCCAGCGAGGAGACGGACAAGAGAGCAAACTGGTCTGAGATGTCCAGGAGGTCGAAGCCTGTGTGGAGAGGACATGGATTAGTTTTGTTTTGCTTCAGGGTAAGATAAAAAAAAAGGTCCAGGTGTTCTGTTCTGTGTATTTAATTACATTTAGATCAGCAAATGTGTAATGTTTTAAACAGTTTACTTAAAAAGGCAGATTTAAAGTCTGAATTTGGCATTTGGTGAGGACAAACTTGTAACCAACATGTTTCATGTCCGCAAATGACAGCTTTTATTTTTTTCTGTGAAAATATCAAAATCAATTTTTCACATTTTTCACAATCATAACAGGTCAGAAGGTTCTGAGACCTGAGGCCTGCCTTCTCACGTTAAAAGCYGTTCAAACTAGAGAAACAAAATAAAAAATAAATAAATAAAGGCATTGCAAATAGAGCTAAGTAGCTCTTCCAAGAAGCTGAAACTAAGTTGTGCTGCTAAAAGAAACAGAACATTAGCGAAAAGCAAAAAATAGACAAAATGGCTAAAAGCTATATGTAGCTAAATGTAAAATAAACTGCTAAAAGAACAGCTGAATCAAAACAACTAAAAACACTATCTTCTTTATAATAAACAATAGTTATGAAGTTTAAACACCATGAGACCGCAGMGCTGCACAGGATGAAGGAAGAAGCCACTTCTCTAAAAATGGCTGCAGAACAACCAGTTTGACTTACAGCTGCTTGTGGGAGTAAATATCTTGACTTGTGGTCTGACTGAACCAAAATAAACACAGTATTTTAGCAGGGAGGGCAGCGAGTTTGATTTTCATCAGTAAAGCACGGCGGTGGTAGTTCAGTGGTATGGGGTTTTATCTGTTCCAGGGAAGTGAAATCGTCCCCAAAGAATTTAAAATTCTTCCCTTCTGTTCATTTCTTGAGTGCATTTAAAAACATTTTGTTCAACTTATTACTGTCAAAACAATGTAGAGGACGACACCTGCCCCCGTTAAGTAATTTAAATATGTTTAAAAAAATACAAAGTCTGTGACCTTTTCTGTTATAAAYACTCAAATGAATGTACTTTGGAGCTCAATGAACTTCTACTTCTGGTTTTAAAGAAATCCARGTGATTTCACAACTCAGAGACGTTATAATACCCTCTGTTTGGTAGTTTAATACTRTAAAATGACTGATGATATATGTTGAAGATGACAGATCACTCCTACCAGGCACTGTTCTGGCAAACTGCAGCAGCCTCTGTTGGTGGGGGGGTACAACCTCAGACAGACCCTCCCCGTCTTGTGCACACTGCCAGTCAGACACCTGCCCCGCATGTAAACAAGAGACGACATGAGCACAACAGAAACGTATGAAAGTCTGTTTTATACACAGTGACCGACCATGAAACTGCTGCTGTCGTGATCTCTGAACTGCCGGTGAGCCTCCACCATCTTGTCCACGGTATATTTCTGCTCCCGGGTCCAACTGACAGACAGAACCTGGAGCGGATGGAAGTTAACGCGATGGAGGATTAAACAAGTGCATTGACATTAACGCAGCACTGTAATCCCATTTCATGGCACTGCCACCGCCATGCTTTACTGATGGAACTGTGCTAAACTATTTAAAATCCAATCATTAGCTGAACAGGGAGCAGGGGTACCTGTCCAAGAACCCTGCTGGTAGAGCTGACCCTCCTACTGTCTGTGTTCTCCTCTTCCTCCTGCCCTCGGCTTTTACCTCCTTTTCTGAGTCGTTTGGATTGACACTGTACTTCTGTGAGAAGGCCTGCGATTAAAAAAAACCAAACACATTCAAAAAAACATTAAATAAACTACTTTAATGAAACATAAATATTTCATTCACTATCACCAGTAACCATTTCTCTGGTTATATAAAGTTAGATCTTCAGGTTTTTTTTTTTTTTCAGATTTTCTCACATTCAGCCAGCATTCCTACGGCCCGACACTTCCTCAGCCGGCAGTCCTGGCACTTCCTCCTCATGTACATGTCCATCTCACAGCCGCCGCCGCTCTTACAGTGGTACACAGCCTTTTTGGTCACGCTGCGCCGGAAGAAACCTGCAGGTAAAATAAAAAAACCCAGGAAGACCTTTAAACTGGAAAACTATCAAAGCCCAGTCAGAACGCTGAGGCCTGAATGAAGCTGAAACCATCATTTTAAATTTAAAACCACCAGAACAGAAACAAAATTTATCACAAAACATAAGCTAAAATAAGAAAAGAAGATAAAATGAGCAAAACAGTAAAACAAAGTCAAAATCTAAAACTGACAAAACAATTGCTAAAGTTAGCAAAACTTTTAGCTAAAAGCTGAAATCAACAGAACAGTAACTTAAAGCTAAAACATTCTCGTTGTAGCTAAAAACTAAAATTAGCAAAACAGTAAACCAAAGCCAAAACCTAAAATTGACAAAAGAGTTGCTAAAGTTAGCAAAACTTTTAGCTAAAAGCTAAAATTAGCAGMACAGTAGTTCGATATGTAAATAAACAAAATGGTAGCTAAAAGCTGAAATCAACAGAACAGTAACTTAAAGCTAAAACCATCCGCACTGTAGCAAAAACCTAAAATTAGCAAATCAGTACCTAAAAGTTAAAATTACATAAACAAAAGCTAAAGGCTAAAATTAACAACAAAGTAAATTTTTTTAACAAAAACAACCTTTGCTAAAGATAGCAAAACAGTAGTATAAAAACTGAAACCAACAGAAGAATATGTAAACACTAAAAATAGCCACACTGAAACTAGAAGCTAAAATTAGCAAAACAGTGGGCAAAAGCTAAAAATAAAGTAAGTATACTGAAATATATTTTACAGCCTTAATGTTTCTGAAGACTTTCCCAGTAATTTTAAAGACAATAAATTAAAAAAAGATAATTTTCTTTAAAAGTACAGTAGTTACAAAAACCTAAATTCCTAGCTGTGACGTCCTGAATGAGCTGAACATTTTGATGCCTTCGTGACTGAAACAGCTGAACGTTCGCTGAAGCAGTTTGAGTCCATAAATATACATGTATGTTTATATGTATATACATATATGAATTATGTTTTGTATAGTGGTATTAATTTATATTTTCAGATCTTCCAAGGTGCCAATTATGGAACTCTCTGTGCATTGCTGCCCAAATCAAATTCTGGAAGTGGTCATTCAACTAGATCTGTTACAAAAGGACAAMTGATATTACCAACTTTTAAAAACTGTTACGGCCAGAGGTCTTTCTTCTATGTTTATACTAAAGCATGGAAYGACATTCCTCAAAACATAAAGTCCATTTCAAAACTACAGCCCTTTAAGAAGAATCTTGTCTGCCATCTGCTGGACACTTTTTGTTGTGCTCATATTTAGACGTCTTATTTTGCAAATGCTGCCTTTTTGAAATTTGTTATGCTTGTTTGCCTTTGTGTCTATGGTGTATAATGATGTGATTGTGATGCTGTAATTCTGAGTGTTTTATGTGCTGCAGAACAGGAACCTGCTGTAAAACAGCAATTACGCTGAGTCAGGCTTGATTTTTAATAATCTTTTCCTGTTAAATAAATAAATCAAATCAAATCATATCAATACCTTTACATCCTTCACAGGTRAGAGCGTTGTAGTGATACCCCGACGCTTTGTCGCCACACACCACACACAGCTCGTCCTGACCTCTGTTCCTCCCTGCCGGTCCCACCCGGGACCTCCGGCCGAGAGGCACCACCCCAAACCCGTGAGCCAGAGCCCCGGAGAGCGGGTCCGGTCCGGGGTCACAGGGGGGCTCCAGGCAGTGAGGGTTGTACTGGTACGGAGCGTGGCAGAGCTGAGAGGACGAGGCGGAGGAGGACGGTGAGGGGGTGGAGGAAGACGGGGAGCTGTAAAGGGAGAAGGGCAGGTTGGCAGGGAGGTACTGCTGTTGGCTGTAAGGGAGCAGCTGGAGGTCGGGGTCCTGGAGGGGATAACCAAGAGGTTCCGCCAGCATGTCTGAAAGAGAAATCACGAGACACAATAATTCTGATGGATGGTTTGTTTTTCTAGTTTATGTATATTATTTTGACAAAACTGCATTTCAAAACCAAAGATAACTTTCATCTTCCACCTGACATTTAAATATATAGAAAATAAAAGCTAAAAATACATAAAATCACAACAAGAGGTGAGAACATTCGAATGCTTGGCTCCCCTTAATAATAGAGTAGAATAGAGTAGAATAGAATAGAATAGAATAGAATAGAATAGAATAGAATAGAATAGAATAGAAAAAACTTTAATGTCCACCGCATTGGGAATTTGTCTTTGGCTCATTAGACATGTAATATACAAAACAACACATCAAGCACAACTCTTAAAAACCCATAAAAATTCATAAAACAAGTTCATAAGAACATTATAAATAATAAATAATGAAATAAATAATGAAATAACAAATAATCAAATAATTTCCTTGTCATATTTAGACTAATGCACAGAAGAAAGACTGTCTGAATGTTTCAGGACACTCGATGACGCCGGTTCAAGTCGAAGAGGATCAGGATTTTACGTAACTCAATGAATTCACCATTTCTATGATGTTGAAGCAAGAAAAMAAAACTGATGAATGAAACTTGGTGAACTTGTTCAGACTGCAGGAACAGGATGCAGCTGAGAACTCCGAGTGCCATTTAGAGCTTTTTGATCCCCCTTTTTTTTGTTGTTGTTGTTTTATTTTTTCCGTCTCATTAGTTTAGTCTCTGATGGACAGTTGTTGAGTCGTCTCCACTGAGAAAACACGTGTGGTCGCTGGCAGCTTATGAAAGTCCAGCTGGACTGGGTCAAACAAAAACTGCTCTGTGGCCTGTTAGACACCGATTAAATGGACCCTAGAACCAGACTCTGAGGACTCTCTCCTAAAAACAGAACATTTATCCTCATCATTTATCTATGGCTGAAGAAGACTGGAACAGAAGGAGGATTCAGCACAGTCTGCTGGCTTCTTTAGATAAATTTTACAAACTGGCAGGTCCGGCCTGCGGCGTGGGCAGTATAGGTAAATGCTAAGGACTCCATCCATCTAGGGGGGCGCCGCTAATGGAGGACAAAAAAAAATTTAGATACCTTTTTTAGTGTATAGTTGATTTATTCTGTAGAATAATCACTGGTTACTCATGTTTATGTGGGTTAAATAAGCTTTCCAGGAGAGTGTACCCCTGGACCCACCCTAGAACTGCTTCACTCCACAGCTAATTGTTAACATGAACAGGTGTGCCTCACTGCTGTCAGCAGACGGCTTGTCGGCCGCGGAGATGACAGCGTCTGAAGCAAAGCAGCAGGAAATGAGGAGGGGAGAACTTATTTATAGCGGCAGAGCAGGTTGGAAGATGGTTATTTGAGGTTATTTATTGGTTTTGTTAAACATCCCAGAGGTTCGGAGACATAAAATAAATTTGTAACTTTATTTTTGAAAAAAATCTGTGAAATTAGACGTCCGTATACCTGCTACATGTGTGAAAAAATCGGTATAAATTACAGATAATCCGCATAACTTGACATGTATGCCGATTTAAAAATTTACAATGTTATATGTGTATCCAGATGCATACAGTATATGTTTATGTTGAAAATAACATGCTGGGTTTTAGAGCATAACTCCACCCAACAGGTAGACCTAAAGCTAGCCCTCAGCACATGTTCTCTGTTCTCATCAAGCCACTTGTTTCCAATTTCCTCCTCAGCTTCAGTCCAATCAGTCTCCGTCTTCACTTCTCTGCAGTCGACCATCGAGCTTTACTGCCTCGTCTGGTTTTCACGCAGTAGATGTTTTGGTCAAAAAAAAAAAAGTTTTGTTGACTTTAAAAGTACTGATCATCCTTGCTTTGTCCTGTCTCATGTATGAAACAAAATACGTCAAAAAAATAAAAGCTTGTAGCTCAGATGTTAGCACTCGTGCAACACAATTTGGTCCTAAAACTCAGTTACTCCGTCTGAATGCATACAAAAAACTTCATATTTAACTCGTCTCTTCCACTTATCCAGATGTTTTCCRTCTTAACCAGATGATGCTTGCAGTGGGGTTAGATGGGAAGGGAGGATGGGGGGGCTCTTATTTTTTTGGCGTGTGACAGAGCTGCGATTCGTACTGTTTGTAAACCATTTGTGCGCTGTCTAAACACTCCTACGCCTCCCTTGCATCCCACGCACGCCAGGGAGCTAAATGACACCAGTAAACGACCCCCCGTGGCTCCCCCCCCTCCAATACAGGGAGAATATGTCCATGATACATTTCAGTATAAATAGATCCTCTGATGCAAACTCAGACAGATGAACTTCCTGATTCATTGATCCGCTGTCGGGGGGGTCCGGAACGATCCAATGATGCATTTTTCAAAYGGTTATTCAAATGATATAAACGTAAACCTTTCGTCTGTAAAAGGGAAGGCGGAAACAGCTGTTTTTTCTTYATTTAAAATGTCAGGATTGAACTAAAATGAGCTGACAAAATATATTTCACACGAGATCAGGTGTCACCTTTCAGGTCCGAAGGTGAGCGGTAGTTGTTGTAATCAAATGTTAAAAAAAAAAAGAACAATCTCATAAAATATTGTGAAATGTCGCGCTCGGAGTACGTGTTGCAACTCTCGGCTGTTTCCACGACTGATTTTACCTCTATCTGCAAATGTGACCAAGTTAAAAACTTTTTGTGATGTCTAAAGTCGATTAGCTGCATCAGTTACACATCCGATTACTTACTGAAGAGATATTTTGCTAACAGAGTGGACTCTGATAGTCGCGTTTTAAACAAAGATCTTGTACAACGTTCACGCTCAGATTACGTGTTAYGGTGAGATTATTGAACAGAAATCAATCGTAATATTTACACCACGTTTAACACTGTATTTCCAGGATAATCTGCAGAAACGCAGACACTGAAAAAACTTCCTAATGGACTTTAGAAAGCTGAATTTTAGCTCCATTATGACAGTAAATCAAATTGCAATCACTAAATAGAAACGATGACCGATTAAAACAGATCAAACATTCAAATCTTTAGGATCTCAAAAGCACAAAACAGAGGGGGGAAGAAAAAGTGAAATCATCACGAAGGAGCCGGACGGTGAAGGTGGACTCACCGTAGTACTGGAGCTGCTCTGTGGAGCAGTAACCCTCCGAGGGGGACAGAAACCCCCCTGCAGAAAAGCTCATCTCAGGCTCCGTCCACTCTCTCATCTGGACAGAAAATCTTCTCTCCGGCTAATAATACAGGATCTATCTTCTCACACACACACACACACACACACAAAGACATAAACACCCAGTTACTCAGAGGAGTCACACAGATTATGAAGGCTTTGGGAAGTGAGGAGACATTCCTCAATCCCCAGGATGGGTTCAGGTCTCTTAGCTGTCCCAGCTGATATTCCAGCCTATTAAAAAAAAAAAAAAAACCACGTCAGAGAGGAAGAGTGCAGCTGAGGCTCTTCGTCAGAGGCTGATGAAGTGCTGGAGGAGGGTTTAAGAGTCCCTGAGGGGGTAGACAAAAGGGAAAGTAGGGACACCCAGGAAGGACGGGGTTGGAGCCGGGGTCCAAACAGCTGGACTGCACGGACCGGAGAGGAAAGACGGTGACCTTMTCCCACATGAGCAGAGGGAGAGACGTTCTGTGCTTCTTGTGTTGGAGGCGGAATAAAAAGTTGGTTTAAACACTAAACTATGAAAACGAGGTTTATCTGTAACTATTTAACATACCTGCTGCCCGTGTTTGTCCTCCAGACTCAGGAGTGTGTTGACTCTGCCCTTTTGTTTACCGCCGTTCTGTTTGTGCTGCAGTTAATATTAGACAGCAGTGAGATTTAAAGGGTCTCAGGGACCTCTGCCTCCCCCGCAGACGGTTAGCTGCAGTGAAAGGGTCCGAGGCCCGAGCACGGGCCTGAGAAGCTCCGAGGAGGGCCGTCTGACACGCAGCTCGCTCACTGAGGATAAATGGCGTCCTCCTGTCCTCCCCTCCACCCTGCTCCCTGACTCAGCTGGGACTGACTGGTGCATGGCAGAGGGTTAGAGGGAGAGCTCATTACTCTGAGGGCCTTTATGGTACCATCACAATCAATCTCACTGAGGAATGAAGCAGGAATGTGGCTGCATGTATCGCTAACAGAACACAAGCATTGAACGCTTAATAATGAAAGAGTTTTGCAGGAAAGAAAAATCTGATTTGTTGTAAAACAGCCATAAAAGATGAAATTAACAAAAGTAGCTGAAAATGCTGAAGTTTCTAAYGAAAGAAGCAGCAGAAAGAGCAGAAGTTTGCTGAATTAAGCAGTAAGAATCTAACATTTCCACAAAATGATCAGTTTATCTGAAAAGGTTAAAAAGTAGCTAAAATTGCAAAAAAACTGCTGAAATTAGCAGAAAAGTAGCTCAAATGCAGAAAAAAAGAAAGAAGTAAGAATCATAAAGGGCAAAGGTTTGCTGTAAGAAGCTGACAATTTCACAAAAAGATGAATTCAGCTGAAAAAAGCTTAAAAAGTAGCTAAAACAACTGAAATTAGCAGAAAGTAGCTGAACAAAGCATCAAAAGTTTAAATAAGTAGAAAGATGATAGAAGTATAAACTGTTTAAATTAGAATATCTAAAAGGGAAGGGAGAAACTAAAATTAGCAGAAAAGTAGCTAAAATGCTGATACAAAGTTTGCCGCATTAAGCAGTAGCTGACATTTCCACAAAAATATGAATTTAGCTGAAAAAACTAAAAAGTAGCTAAAATGGCAACAAAAAACAGCTGAAATTAGCAAAAAAGCAGCTGAAAATAGCTGAAAGAAAGAGGAGAGCAGTGCAAACGTTTTAAATTAGCAGAATAGCTGAAAAGGGGGAAAAAAACCCGAAAATTAACAAAATAATAATGATAATAAGCAGAAGGAAGCTGAAATTAGCACAAAGAAGCTAAAAAGGAAGATCCAGAACAAAATGTGAAAAGTGCAGAAAAGATTTTATCCTATTTTGAAGGATTTCAAGCAGGCTGAATAAAGCTCCGTTCATTCTTAAACAGAAAAAAAAAAAACTGACAGAAAAAGTATCTAAAAGTATCTAAAATATCAAAAGTCCTAACTCGAGTGCTCTGAAGGAGCTGAACCTTTAGATGTGTAAATTGTTGAAATACACAAGGAGGAGACACATCCTGGAAAACATATGGAAGACAAACGGATCATCTTGTGTGAATGCTTGATAAACCTTCACACAAATAAACTTAGCACAAAAAGTAATTAATTATGTGTTTGGTAGATTATTTCTTTGTTGTWACAATGCTTCTTGGCGATAAATCTTGCACATTTGAAAAAATTCCCTTTTAAACGGTGCCACATTTGTAAGGATCATGCATTCGTGGGATGAGCAGTGGAGCTGAGGATGTGAGTTTTGCACATGAAAAATCAGCTTATTTTGCTGTTGCTATCGACTCGTTTTGAGCTTCTGGTCCCCCCAGGTCTTGGAATCAGCTGCCCGTTATAATATATTATCAATGTTCAGAACTTTGATGCAACTTTTATAACGTGCAGCTTTTATTTTGTAACAAGTTTCATAAATMAATTTGAAAAATGACATCATCCTGTTTTTAATGTCTTGGTGACAGAGTTCATCAGAACTACGCGTGTTCACTTAGCAGGCCTGTTGAACGACACGATGTCTCAATGAGGTTATCTGAAAGGATTTAAATAAAATAGTTATTTCTCTGTTTTATTCCATCATCTGCTGCAAAACAAATCTCACCAATGATAAACCGTCATCTAAGAATGGCTGACCTCTGATGGGTGGAATGAGAACAGCTCTAAATGATGGGGGACAAGATCTGAGGGTCCAAATGTCCCCATGGATCTTCTGGAGGTGTCACACTGTGGACACATGGAGCACAGGCCTAACTGTGAGGTCTTGCCTCGTGGGAGAAGAGTGTCAGAAAGAGGGAGAGGAAAATGAGGGGGGGGGGGTGACTTTTAGGGGACGCACACATTAACAGTAATTAGGAAAACTGGCCTCTGAGATTTAACTGGATCAAGATCCCGAAAAACAAACATCCACACGAGAAAACGCACAAGCTGGACCTCTGAAATCTTTAGCTTGGCAGCCAAAAATACACAAACTTGGGCTTTTTCTAAACACTCTTTCTAAATTGGTGGTACGTTCAAACCCTTCAGCTCGTTAGTCCCAAATCACTCACAAGACAAACTCAGAGATAAATTCAGCACTTCATAAATCCCACTCTGGACTCGGTCAGCTCCTGTCCTTATCGGGCAGCTCCTGGCTGGAAGCTGCAGCTCGATAACATGTTCTGTTTACTGACGCTCTGCTCGCAGCGCTCACATTAAAGTGGCCCCTGGATTTACTGAGTAAAGTCCAGAACTTCTGTCTGGATTGGGGGGGGGGGGGGGTGGCTCACTCGCATGGGGAGGAATGTAAATTGTCAAAGGCTTACTTAAAGCATTTGTTTGAAACCATTTCCTCTGTTCTGCCGAGACTTTTTATTGTTTTATTGATTGCTCCTTCTCTTCTCCTTCCTAAAAACATTGTGCAGACACTTGACTTGATAAATGCTCTTCAGTTCTGGACAAAAGCAGAACCAGAACAAACGTTTCAGTTTCTGAGACACAAAATAAGAAAAGGCATAAAACTTTAAGCCCAACTGTTTTAGGTTAACGCAAGCCTATTAAATAAGGACAATAATGAYCAAAGTAAAATGTACTTATGTACTTCTCACAACACGTTTTTATCTTAAATTGCAGCAAAATTTGAGCAAATTATATTTTTCTGGAAGTCCTCTCAAGAACTCAAACCTGAGAACCACTGCTATTGAAAATCAAAAGATTTGGTGATTGTAGTGTNAAAAAAAAACAATTAAATGTAATTATTCTCACATAACTAATATAGAACAAAGCAATAAGAACTCCATAAAAAAACAATTTCTCATTCAGTATATTAATTTCACTTCAATAACTCACCTGTGATTAGTTTTCCCGCTGCGCACTGATCTTCAACGTCCAGCTTTTCCTCTTTTTTTTTTTTTTGGTATTGTGGCGAGCGAGCAGGACTGCCTCTGTTCTTTTTCTCTCTCTGACACACAAAGTAAACACAACCTTTCAAAGACACATAAGCAGGAGTTTGTCCTGGAAATCTGAGGGGAGGAAATAAAAAAAAAGAATAAATAAACAAAACAGTTATTGAGGGAAATAAAATGTGAAGTTTTGCCACGTGTGATCGTTTATTTGTGTTGAACTGACAACCGTGAGTCAAAAAWGTCCCCGTCTTCCCCCGCCTGTAAGAACCGGAGTCGTCTCATTAAGAAATTCCCGACAGTGAGTGTTTATAAACAAGCTCTTGGTCGTGTCTGGTGATGGATGGATGCGGCCTATCGCTGGCTCTTCCTGCTGACTCCTCAACCCGTTTAACAATCTTTCTGCCACTGTTTCCCAAACACACACACRCRCACACACACACACGTTCAGCTCCTGACATGTTCTGTTTTGAGTTGACCTCCTCAGTGGGTGGGCCCCCGCTGTCGTTCGAGGGGGGTGATGTGCGCTACGAGGGCGACGGGTGATCTTCTGCTAATGAAGAGAAACCGCACGGCTGTCRAGGCCTCCCGGGAGCGGGTCAACGGCAGCCTCGGCCCGCTGAAGTCGGTTTGGGCCAGGGGTCAGAGGTCAACACGAAGTCCAAGATCAGCCCTTGACTGATAGAAGACAGAGGTCAGAGAGAGAGATGAGTCAAAGTAACAAGAAAAAACTAACAGGAAGAAAAAATGTGGAATAATTGGCACTTAAATCTTTTTTTTATTATTATTTCTTCATTGTTGCAGTACACGGAAAACATTTCTTCACATATAAAATCAATTTTTCCATGAAATGTGCAAATATGACAAAGATTATAAAAAAAAAACTAAATGAACTGAAATAAAAAGATTTATCTTCATTAAAACTGACCATGCATACATATAAAAACTATTTAACTACAAATAAAAACAAAGGCTAATTTTTTTTTTTTTGGTGGAAATGATAAAGTGATTAAATACAAACACATCTCGACACAATTCTAGTTCCTGGAGGCATTTTAAAACATAGTGGATGAGAGCAGACTGGGTTTACTTAACCAACAACATGAGTTTGAAAACCTAAAAGCACCGTTTTAATTGAAGAAAACCCTCTTTGAGGTACGTCAAGACCAGAGGTTGTGCTAGACTTTTTTTGCAGTCCGTCATTTTGACTGACGGT